>NC_041397.2:332118653-332301153 GCF_900747795.2 Erpetoichthys calabaricus
CTCTAACCTGCCTTTCTTAAGTAAAATTCTAGAGAAGGCAGTCATTATACAGTTAAATGAGCACCTCAATAAACCTGCTATTCTTGATAAATTTCAGTCAGGTTTTAGAACAAATCACAGCACAGAAACTGCACTCGTTAAAGTAGTCAATGACTTGCAGGTAAATGCAGACAGAGGCCATTTATCTGTTCTCATCCTCTTAGATCTGAGTGCCACATTTGACACCATTGATCATAATATTCTTAGAGATCGCCTTAGTCAATGGGTGGGCCTCTCTGGCAGCGTCTTAAATTGGTTTGAATCCTTCCTGGCAGGAAGAAAATTCTTTGTTAGTTGTGGTAATTATAACTCAAAGACCCCTGATATTCTATATGGTGGTCCACAAGGCTCTATCCTGGGTCCGCTGCTCTTCTCGATCTACATGCTTCTGTTAGGTCAGATTATCTCAGGGTACAACGTGAGCTACCACAGCTATGCTGATGACACACAGCTGTATGTATCAATAGCACCTGATGACCCCGATTCTATTGATTCACTAACACAATGTCTGACTTGTATCTCAGAATGGGTGAATAGTAACTTTCTCAAGTTAAATAAAGAGAAAACTGAAATCTTAGTGATTGGCAATAATGGATACAATGAGGCTATTAGAAATAAACTGATTACATTAGGATTAAAAGTCAAGACGGAGGTAAAAAGATTAGGGGTAACTGTTGACTGTAATCTGAATTTTAAATCGCATATTAATCAGATCACTAGGACAGCATTTTTTCACTTAAGAAACATAGCAAAAGTTAGACCTCTTATATCATTGAAAGATGCTGAGAAATTAGTTCACACGTTTGTATTCAGTCGACTAGATTACTGTAACGCACTCCTCTCAGGAATACCCAAAAAAGATATAAATCGTTTGCAACGAGTGCAGAATGCAGCTGCTAGAATCCTAACCAGGAAAAGAAAATCCGAACACATCTGTCCAGTTTTGATGTCACTACACTGGTTACCTGTGTTATTCAGGATTGACTTTAAAATTCTGCTTATGGTTTATAAAGCCTTAAATAATCTCGCCCCATCTTATATATCGGAATGTCTGACACCTTATATTCCAAATCGTAACCTCAGATCCTCAACTGAGTGTCTCCTTAGAATTCCAAGAGCAAAACTTAAAAGAAGTGGTGAGGCGGCCTTCTGCTGTTATGTACCTAAAATCTGGAATAGCCTGCCAGTAGGAATTCACCGGGCTGATACAGTGGAGCTGATATTGTGTGTCATGGTGTTGACGACTAACCGTGTGCCATTGCATAAACCCTGTTTAGTGTTAAGGTTTCCTAATAGCATGATTATTGTTCCGTTTTTAAGGGTAAGGTTGTGTTGTGGTCATCCGTCCGGGTTAATAGTGTTCAAATATTCTAAGGGGAAATTCAGATGTTCATTGTCGTCATAAGAGTCAACTTTGTCAGAGCTTAGAAAGAGCCGTGTCTCTCCAGGAAGTAATGAAATGACCTGGTTATTAATGTGATTAACGTTAATATTTTTTGGACATAATATAGTGCGTTGTGTTAACCACATATGCGAAAGCAGTATGGGCCATTGCCTTTTGTTGGCCTGATATGTACTCCGGTAGATGCAAAAGCAAATGAACTATTGTAGGATCTAATGCAGTTCATAACGTTTTTACTTTCAGGCACATCGTTAGTTAGAAGCTTCTGTAGATATTCAGGATATGAATGTAAAGGAGGCAGTCTAATCTGCCCCTTTTGACAACAACGTGTAAAATTCATTATTTGTATTGCCAGTTGTTTCTTCTGGGAAGTTAAGTGAATGACAATGATTGCAAATGACATTCATTAATCCCAATGAATTTTCCTCAATAGTGGACTCATTATTGAAGGCGTTGTCAGCCAACTGGCGTAAGCGTTTAGCAGGTGTCTGGTGTTGATGTCCGCGACGGGCATGTTTTGCTTGTGGCGTTTGAGTGCCGCGTTGTTGCATGTCCATTATTTGTGACGCGCTGTTTTTGACTTTTAATTGATTCGCCTCCGCTTTGCGAAAAGTCCGTTTCACTTTACGTCGTGCATTGTTTGTATCGAGCCTTGTCCGTTTTTGTATGTCGGTCAGTTGAGTTCTCTGCTTTTGGAGTCTTGCTTGCTTGTTTTGTGGCAGGTCATATGCGCGTTGTACACGTCTGCGTTCATTTATTCTGTCTCTTCGCTCCCTTTTTTGTATGTCTGAGACGCGAGCTCTTTGTTTTGAAATCGTGCTTGTTTCAATGTAGCACTTTGAGACGCGCGCTGTATGCGTCTACGTTCATTGTGTCTGTCCATTTTGGCACGTCTCTGTAACGGGGTCACTTGAGCTTTGCGTTTTTTGATCCGAGACATTTTTTCTCCTGGAGTTTCCGAAGCGCGTTGTATGCGCCGCCGTGTATTTTCTTGTTTCATTCGTGTTCGTGTGTTTGGTCCCGTTATCCGATCCGAATCGTTTTGTACCCGTGACCATGTATTCATGACTTGTTTGTTCCTCAGAGTGCGAAATATGGATAAGTAATAAGGAGGATCGCACTCACTGTTAATATGGAGCCTTTTCTGCAGTTGAACGGTTAATAGTGCTTTATTGTAAGGAGATCCACCTATGCTGCCTAGTGTGAAGGTGTTGAGATGACGTATGTTTAATATGGACGTTTCCTTTAGATATGTGGCTTTGGGTGTCACTTCTTATTGATGGGGGGGGGGGTGGTGTGGGTGAGGATTGTTGTTGCGCGAGCGTCTTCTTTCTGTTTGTGTTCCAGGGGCTTGTTGAATCCCCCTCTTTGTGTGTGTCCCGTCCGTTGCTTGTAGGGTGTGTGGGGTGGTTTTGTGTTCTTTTTTTTTGTGTTCCAGGGGCTTGTTAAATCCCCCTCTTGGTGTGTGTCCCATCCGGTGCCTGTAGGTTTGTGCCTTGCTGTTGTGCGCGAGCGTCTTCTTTTTTTTTGTGTGCTAGTTTCGTGTGCAATGGGTTTCGTGCAGCGCCTGCTTTTGACTACTTTTTTCTGTGCCTTTTCCTTTTTTCTGTGCTCTTGGCGCCTCATTTCTTTGACTCCTTTTTTCTGTGGTCTTGTCCGCCTCTCGCGCCCCTCATCCACCTCTTGCAGCCCCTCATTTCTTGGTGCGCCTGCGCAGTACGTCTTTTTGAGGCTACGGCCCATGGCCGGATGTCCCTGCGTCCATCCGGTTTAGCATTCTCGGTTAGTAATATGGATTATAACTGTCATGTTACTTATGTTTAAGTGCTAATGACTAACAGCAGAGATGCAGTCTGTACAGCTAATCAGCAGCTCTAGTCAGGATATGCTAAACTGAAGTAGTGAGTCTTCAGCCGGGATTTAAAAGCTGAGACCGAAGGGGCATCTCTTATAGTAGCAGGCAGACCATTCCACAGTTTAGGGGCCCTGTAACTAAAAGCTCGACCTCCCACTGTTATTTTATTAATCCTTGGAATCATAAGCAGACCGGCATCTTGAGATCTTAATGTGCGCTCTGGTTTGTAAGTCATGATAAGTTCAGACAAGTAAGCCGGACCTCGACCATTTAATGCTTTATATGTTAAAAGAAGGATTTTGAAATCTGCCCTAAACTTAACCGGGAGCCAGTGTAAGGATTTAAGAACTGGAGTTATGTGTTCGTATTTTCTTGTTCTTGTAATAATTCTCGCAGCCGCATTTTGGATTAACTGGAGGCTGTATAAAGAACAGTTTGAACATCCAGTGAACACCGCATTGCAGTAGTCAATCCTACTAGAGATAAATGCATGAATTAATTTCTCAGAATCCTGTTTATTTAAACATATTTAAACAATATTTTAATTTCCTAACATTTTTAAGATGGAAGAAACATTTTTTGGACAACTTTGTAATATGCGCTTTAAATGACATGCTAGAGTCAAAGATAACTCCTAGATTGCGGGCTGATTCAGTAAAACTGACTGGGATTCCCATTGAGTTAAATGATGACAAAATATTATTGTGATTAGCATCATTCCCTCCAACAATTAACATCTCTGTTTTATCTGTATTTAAAGACAAGTAGTTCTTATTCATCCACTCCTTTAATTCACTAACAACTAATTAAAGACAACATTGGAGAAACTTCATTTGATTTAAATGAAAGGTATAACTGGGTGTCATCTGCATACGAGTGAAAATTAACATTATGTTTCCTAATGATAGATCCCAGTGGAAGCATGTACAGTGAAAACAGTAAAGGTCCCAGTATTGAGCCCTGCGGGACACCATATTGAACTTCTGTGTATAATGATGGAGTCCTGTCAGCACATTTCTGTACATATTGGAATCGATTTGATAAGTAAGAACTAAACCAAGCGAGCACGGTGCCTGTAAGCCCAACATCATTTTCTAGCCTGTGCAGTAAGATAGAATGGTCGATGGTGTCAAATGCTGCACTTAAGTCCAACAACATAATTACAGTTGAGTTTCCTTCATCAGAGGATATCAGAATGTCATTTACAACCCGTGTTAGTGCCGTTTCTGTACTATGACCAGTGTGAAAACCAGACTGGAATTTCTCAAACAAATTGTAATGCGTAAGGTGTGTCTGAAGCTGACTGGCGACTACTTTTTCTAGTATTTTAGAGAGAAACGGTAAATTTGAAATAGGCCTATAATTATTTAGTATATGTGGGTCAAGGTCTGACTTTTTAAGTAATGGTTTAATGACTGACACGTTTAGTGTATCAGGTACTGTGCCATGCAATAATGAACTATTGATAATGCTTAGGATAGGCGCTGCAAGAACATCCATTGCACTTTTTACTAGTTTTGTTGGCACTGGATCTAGGGAACAAGTAGTGGGCTTCATTTTAGAAATTAAACTTAAGACTTCCTGCTCAGTTACAGGATTAAAATTACTAAAGTGCTGAGTGCAATGTGAGACAGGGTCTGCTAAGCTAGTATGTGGTTTGTACTGTGATGCAGAGATCTGGGATCTTATATTTTTAATTTTCTCATTGAAGAAGTTAATAAAGTCTGTACTGCTTATATCTGTTGGTATTTTGCACTGTTGATCTGAGTTTCCATTTGTTAATTTAGCCACTGTTCTAAACAGTACCCAAGGTTTTTTATTATTGCTATCTATTAATGTAGAATAGTATTCTGACCGAGCTTTAAAGAGGGCTTTTTTATATTTATTAACACTCTCTGTCCATGCAATTTGAAAGACCTGTAGCTTTGTTGTTCTCCATCTGCGCTCCAGTTTTCGACACTCTAATTTAAGAGCTCGAGTGTTTTCATTAAACCAGGGAGAGTTTCTATGTGCTTTGATCACTTTTGTTTTAAGGGGAGCCACTGTGTCCAGAGCATCTCTCAAGGTCACATTATAATGTGATGTTAGCTCATCTAAATTGTTTTCTGTGTTTACATTTGATGTTAACTGATCTAAATGGTTTTCCACAGTTACACTCGACTTACTCAAAGTATCTATAAATTTTGAAGCAGATCTACAATCTAGATGTCGCACTGTCTTTGTTTTAATCTGGGAGTGTGTTGGCAAGGGCAGGACTAAATCAAATGTAATTAAGTAGTGATCAGAAATAACTTCATTTAATGGAGTAATAATTAAATTTTGAATTTCAACTTTGTAAGTTATAATTAAATCTAATGTGTGGTTATGATTATGAGTTGGACCTTTGACATTCTGACAAAATCCTACTGAATTTAACAAATAAGTAAAACATTTGCTAAAAGTGTCAGTTTCCAATGTGTACATTAAAATCTCCCATCAGTACTACGTGATCATAATTTATAGCCAAAGCAGATAGAAGGTTGCTAAATTCAGACATGAACAATGAATACGGCCCTGGTGGTCTATAGACTAGCACTATAATTGTGTTGGAATCTGTTTTAATATTTAAAATGAATGCCTCAAAGGATGTAAAGTTGCCTAAATTTTTAGAAGTGATTTGCATTTTGTTACAATGAATTATTCCAAGGCCTCCTCCTCGACCTGAATCTCTAGATTTATGAAGGAACGAGTAGCCATCTGGTGACACCTCAGCTAGGGGGACAGTGTCACATTTACTAAGCCAGGTTTCGGTGAGAAGACACAGATCAGATTTTGTACTTAATATAATATCATTTACCAAAACAGCTTTAGTGCCAAGAGAGCGAATGTTCAATAAGCAGCATTTAAAACTGTATGCTTCTTTCTGAATTGGTGATATACTTTTTGTTTTAATTTGTAGTAAATTTCTATTCCAGATGCCCCTGGTGGAGGGTCTGGTTTTATCCCTTGGTCTAATTATACACCTTATTTTTTGGTTATCAATTAATTTAAGGTTTGTATCAAGACTAAATTTACTGGATGCCCCATGACAAGGATTATGGGTAACAGCTTCAGGACAGTAACAGGTGGGATAAACAACAGCCTGTGATTTAAGATCACATGACTGCGGCCTGGATGGTGCTCTAATCAGTCAACCAGGCAGTTTTGCTGCCATATTTTGGGATAATACATAAGATCCCCTCCAGTTAGGATGAAGACCATCTCTTCTGAAAAATCCAGGCCTTTCCCAAAAATCATCCCAATTGTTCACAAACGCTATGCCTTTGTTTGCACACCAGGTTTCTAGCCAGCAGTGAAGGGAATGCAATCTGCTATAAATCACATCCCCTCTATATAATCTTGGTAAGGGGCCAGATACAACTAAATTCCGACATTTTCTTTTAGCTTTGATGCATAGAGAGATGAAGTTCCTCTTTAATACCTCAGATTGCTGTGAATAAATATCATTAGTGCCGACATGCAGCAATAAGTTAGATACTTCATCGTCGGCGACACGGTCCAATGCGGCCTCTATGCCAGAAATCTTGGCCCCTGCGAGGCACTTAACATGAACTGCTGGTTTAACACAGTTTGGAATTCTAACATTCCGCACTATGGAATCGCCAATTACAAGCACTTTCTTATTCTCAGTTTCCACAGGCGCGCTGCGGAGTGCTGAGAATCTGTTCTGGGTCCGAATTGGTGACCTGGGTGCCGGGGGACTACATTTTGGATTCTTAGACCCCCCGTCTTACTGTTACCCACTCGCCCTGTGGCTGAATTGGTGCTGCTGACTTCGGCCATGCACTGACTACAGTGGGACCAGGAGAGACTGAAGCCGAATCAGAAGTAGCCGAATTGTCTAAACAAACCGAGTCGATCCAATTTTCGGTTTGCCTAATCGCTATCAGATTCCTAACGCGGTCCTCCAATTCGCGTATTTTCCCGACCAACTCTAAATTAACTAAACACTTTTGGCAGGTGAAGCTGTCTACAATGTCGGCCGGAAAACCTGAACTGTACATGCTGCAGGACACACAACATATAAACGTGCCCTCAACAGGCAGAGAGCAGATAGAACTTACGTTTAGTGGTGATGTCATCTTCTCCGTTTTCTGTAGTTTACTTAAATGCTTTCTGCTTCAGAGACCGTCGGCTTCAAGTTTCTCACTGCCGGTTATTTCTTCTGGTCAACTGCCGGCTTTACTTCAGATGAACTTGCTCGGGTGTTTGCGAAGGGTTACGTGCCTGTGGGAGACGCCGCTGCTCAGTGCTTCTGCTCGCCGTAAATAAATGTTGGTGTCATTCAGTTCCATATTGTTCTGATTGCGTGCGTTTCTAAGGTGAGCTGCTCTTAATTGTTTGTTGCAAATGCTTATGTGGCGCCCACATGGCTCCCTCCTCTTTCACAAGACCCTTTCCGGACTTTTCCAGTAAGTACTTTGAATAATGTTCTATAAAATGTTACTGTTAATTTGGTTTATAGGTTTGTCACAGTTCTTTTGGAGGCTTCTTGTTGTCTTCTAGAGTGACTCTAAAATGAAACAGAATATTATACAGTACTGTGCAAAAGTTTTAGGCAGGTGTGAAAAAATGCTGTAAACAAAGAATGCTGTCAAAAATGGAAGTGTTAATCATTTATTTTCATCAATCAACAAAATGCAGTGAATGAACAAAAGAGAAATCTAAATCAAATCAATATTTGGTGTGACCACCCTTTGCCTTCAAAACAGCATCAGTTCTTCTAGGTTCACTTGCACACAGTTTTTGAAGGAACTCGGCTGGTAGGTTGTTCCAAACATCTTGGAGAACTAACCCCAGATCTTCTGTGGATGTAGGCTTCCTCACATCCTTCTGTCTCTTCATGTAATCCCAGACACACTCGATGATGTGGAGATCAGGGCTCTGTGGGGGCCATACCATCACTTCCAGGACTTCTTGTTCTTCTTTACGCTGAAGATAGTTCTTAATGACTTTGGCTGTATGTTTGGGGTTGTTGTCCTACTGCAGAATAAATTTGGGGCCAAACATACGCCTCCCTGATGGTATTGCATGATGGATAAATATCTGCTTGTATTTCTCAGCATTGAGAACACCATTAATCCTGACCAAATCTCCAACTCCATTTGCAGAAATGCAACCCCAAACGTTCAAGGAACCTCCACCATGCTTCACTGTTGCCTGCAGACACTCATTATTGTACCGCTCTCCAGCCCTTCGATGAACAAACTGCCTTCTGCTACAGCCAAATATTTCAAATTTGAACTCCTCGGTCCAGAGCACCTGCTGCCATTTTTCTGCACCCCAGTTCCTATGTTTTTGTGCATACTTGAGTCGCTTGGCCTTGTTTCCATGTCAGAGGTATGGCTTTTTGGCTGCAACTCTTCCATGAAGACCACTTCTGGCCAGCCGGACAGTAGATGGGTGTACCTGGGTCCCACTGGTTTCTGCCAGTTCTGAGCTGATGGCACTGCTGGACATCTTCAGGTTTTGAAGGGTAATAAGCTTGATGTGTCTTTCATCTGCTGCACTAAGTTTCCTTGGCCGACCACTGCATCTACGATCCTCAACGTTGCCCGTTTCTTTGTGCTTCTTCAAAAGAGCTTGAACAGCACATCATGAAACCCCAGTCTGCTTTGACATCTTTGTCTGGGAGAGACCTTACTGATGCAGTAGAACTACCTTGTGTCTTGTTGCTGTGCTCAATCTTGCCATGACATGAAACTGTCTTCACAACCTCACCTTGGTAGCAGAGTTTGGCTGTTCCTCACCCAGTTTGAAGCTGTTTCTGTTTCAGTTAATGACTGTGTTTCAACCTACGTGTGACATTAATGAACATCAGCACCTGTTTGGTAGAATTGGTTGATCAAACACCTGACTAGAATCCTACAAAATCCCTGACTTTGTGCAAGTGGACCTATAAGAATTGATGCTGGTTTGAAGGCAAAAGGTAGGAACACCAAATATTGATTTGATTTAGATTTTTCTTTTGTTCGCTCACTTTGCATTTTGTAAATTGATAACAATAAACAATCATCATTTATATTTCTGAAAGCATTCTTTTTTCACACCTGCCTAAAACTTTTGCACAGTACTGTATATCTTCTTCGAATGACATAGCATTGAAAGATGTTATCTTCCTCCCTTCATGGCATGCAGGTCACTGGGCTCTGTGTGTAAGTAGATTTGTTTTTCCAAAGAGTTCATTGTTGTAATCAGAAATTTGTCCATCATTTACTCACCTTGCCTTTGTACAAATGTTAAGATCTGTAACTCGTGAAGAATGAATGAATGAAACGTATGCATTTCTAAATAATCTATCATTTATTGAAATGTGTGCATTGCCAGTTGGGTCAACATGAGTATATACAATGTAGGATTCTGAATTCTTTAAAAACATTAGGCATGTTGTATTTTTCAGGTTATGTATCCAAAAAACAAAATTATTCACTTTCTTGACTCCAGTGATCATCGTGGCTTTGGAGACGGCCGCTATATTAAATTGTTCAGGTTTTAAAACTCAAAATAAAAAGAGACTCACGCCAAGGTATCATTGAGATTTAAGTAACATGTAATTAATGATATAGAAAATTAAATATTATCTAGTAACACAATTCAATAAAACACTTGCATGAAGCCACTGTGCACGAGTAAATATGGTGTCTTGCAGTTCAAGCGTTGAAAAGAGTTCAAGTTCTTTGTTCTTAATCTTTGTTCAAATGTTCAGTTTGAACCTCAGCCCATATCTCCCAAAATCAGCATTTCAGCAGGACTGTTCCTTATTTACTGTTATTTCTGTCACCTAGTGATGGCTGCTGCCCATTTGAACTATTCTTCTTTAAAAAATTTGAACCTACTAGTTTTCACTAAGCTATTTTGGAAGATCTGTGTAAATAATTCTTAAGGGCACAGTAGTAAAACATCCTCAAGGTTCTAAAATATCTGTAATGGTGTGCTGTGGTCTCGTGTGTGAAGCCAGAGTCGCTCTCTTCATAAACTGTTTGTTCATTTAAACGTTGCTAGAGATTATATTATGTGATGCTCTCTGTCTCTCTACCTGTTCTATTACCAATAATTCTACTCTTGTAATCTGAAATGAATATCATTGTCTTATAAAGTAATGAAAGGCTCCAGCTACATTGTGGTTAAGTAATTCTTGCTTCTGTGTGATAAAATTATTAATTGGCACATTTTCAGAATGAAATATTATTAATCCAGTTCTACAATGATAGTCCATCTGCAAAGCTCATATCAGCATTGTTTTTAATATACATTAATATAATATAAATCAATTTTGACAAAAAAAATTTTATCTGTAGGAAAATTGCCTCTAAACGAATGCCAGGTAGCTGGAAGGAACCACAGAAGAAGGGAATGTGAATATAAATATGTTTGCTAGTATAAGACACAAAACACACACACACATCTCCTTCCCTAACTAATCACCTCTTCAAATGATCGAATCTCCCCAGACAGACTGGCAGCCTGGACTGCTCATGGTAAGTGGAGGACACTGTGCCAGTAGGAAGATGTAAATGTTGATTTCAAATCAGAACTTGCTTCTTTATTGTGTATGTTCTCTACATTTGATTTCAGTCAGGTCAGTGGTTTAAGTGAAAGATTTGTTTGAATATTGCCATTTTTTTTTATTCATAGAATTTATTGTAATTTCCTGAGTTACATTTGTTAGGAAGACGTGCCATAAATTACAAGATGGTGGTGTCTTCTCTTATTTCACAAAGCCAGCATTAAAGGTGTGTAACTTTTCAATCTTTTTTTAAGGGAAGAACAGTGATAAGAATTTGTCAGCTTACAGTATTTCTGAATTTTGTTTTTATCTTCCAGCCAAGACGGCCGTCTTCATTTTCCACACGTGAAGAAGGCCATTCTGTGTGCCACAGGTAGTGCTTCCTAATTCTCACTTTAAAGGTTCTCTGACCCTCATTTTATATTTTAGAACTTCACAAGAAGACTTTGGCCAACAGGTCTCCAGTGAGTTGTGTCTTTCTTCAGCCCCGTGTCGTGTCAGTGGCATTATGGGGCAGAGGATAGTGGTCTTAAACATGGGGGGTTTGTGTGCTCTAACTGATTATTAAACGGCAGGAAGCATTAACTGAATGTGCAGGTCAGCATATTTATTGTAATGTATTCAGATTGTTGAAATGCTACATAAGTGATTTGCAGAAATGCATAATATTTAATAATCTGCATTGCTGTACCTAGTAGTATGGACAGTGTGGTTGGCACAAAGGCACAGCCCTGCCAGGCACTGAGTGTAGTGACATGATTCTTACGGCTCAAACACAGGACATCCTTTAAAGGTGAGGATTCTCCTTTTCCTTTTCGATGTCATTCACTCATCAGTCAATCTAGAATGAGTGATTGTTTGCTTCAGGTAAACACTTTCCATTACGTATCACTTTTTACTTCTATTACAATATGTTTAGGTGAGTGTTTTAGTAGTTTTTAAAGTGTGCTTACTACACTGGGAACAATGAAATGACCTGCGATTTGAAATGATGACTTTGGCCTTCACAGGTGACTACATTGTGGTAATTGGACTCTCTTTGTCTTTCAGGTACTCACTTCAGTACAATTCCTGTAGACGTACACATTGTCTTACACCAATGTATCAGTAAATATAAATGGAAGCTTTTCTCACGTCAGAGCACTTAGTCCTTTTGAATTATTTCTGCCCTTTCTGAATGGTTTCTAATTAGACACGACGCTCCCTTGAAGATGAACTGCTGTAGTTGTTCACTGGAGTTTATTATTTTATTTTTCACTCCACCTCATGAATACAGCGAGTACAGTAGAGGTGAAAAGAAGAGAAATCAATCGAGCTAAGCATTCCTGTGCCATGCTGTGGTCATATTGGCGTGTTTATTTCATAAGCCAATATGACTGTACTCTGAGTGAACGTGGAGTTCATTTAGTGTTGATATTCCTAATAAAATACGCCACACTCTGTATTGTTTTTCTTTTTCACAAAAAAGTCTTCATTGATCAAAAACATCCTGACTGCTTGTCACCGACTTGTTGGGACAGAACTCTGGAAATGGACAAGGATGAAGGAACACACACAACTGGAAAATTAGACCACAGGGGAGACGATGAAGATACTGAAGAAGTCATGTCCTCCTTGTTGTTTACTTTAGACGGCATGAAGGATTTGCTCTCATATCTTGATGAGATACAAGGTAAAAAAATATTCCCATCAGTCACTGCTGTTCTACAAATTCGATTTTTGTGTTTGATTTTTTTTTTGTCAGCCTTCAAAATTTCCAAGGAACTACATGTGGCAGAAAGTCTACAGTGCTGTCACTTTGTACAGTGGATTCGATCAGTGACTCACTGTAAAGAGAAGTGGGGATGGACTGGCTGTCTGACCTGCTTCAGGAGTCACTTGTCTACTGAAATGAACCATGTGATGGATGGAGGACACGGATGGATGTCCTAACTGGGATTGTGTGCTTCATTACTTAAAAATAAATTCATATTTGAACCTGGAACTTGCATGTGTGTGGTTGTGTCCGGGTTTGGGTGCTAAAATGCCTCCCACAGGTTACACTCCCCTATGTGGTAGTTCTAACAATGAGCTTTGTGTTTTGAGACATCACTTTAACTTTCAAGACTGAGACTGTTGGCTTGCAAGTTCAAGATGGGAGTTGAATTAAAGCAAAAATGAGTTGGGACAAAAATCTACAATCCCTGGGAGTGAATATGAGAACCACTGTAGGAAACAATGCCATGTTACAAATCATGATTATATATATATATATATATATATATATATATATATATATATATATATATATATATATATATATATATATATATATAGTGTGTTTGGGTGTGTGTGTGTGTGTGTATACAGTATATACAGTATGAGAGGGAGAGTGAATATATGTGAGTTTCATGATTGATATCTCTTATAATGTTTAAAATGTGCTCATCTGTTTATTCCTCCTGTTCATGTCCATAACAGTCTGTGTGTCGTATGTGATAACTCATTTTAGAACTCACTACACTCACTCAGACTTCTTACTAACTTTGAACTCAGCACAGAACTTTGCTCCCCTTCACCATCTCCATGATGCCTACGGGTACAGCAGTGAAGTCTTACCCTCCATATCATCTTGGCACATCTAGGTAATGTAAAAGCTGCTCTTATAGAGGTATGTCTATAGACAATAGCTTAGCATTCGACACTGTAGTGCCAACAGAACTGGATTTTGGACTTCACAGTGAACAGACCTTGGCTTTGCAGATTGCCAGCATCATATCCTCTATGCTCACCCACAACCCTGGCACACTATGGGGTAGGGTGGTAATCCCCCGGTGTGACTGTGTGTCCGGACACCACACCAGCTCCATCATTAAATATGCTACTGACATCACCGTCATAGGCCTGGCCACCAACAATGATGAGATGGCTTTCAGACAAGAGGTCTATCTGCTTGACTTGGTGGTCCCAGGACAATCTGACCTTTAATGTCCGAACATTAAGGAGCAGGTCATAGACTTCAGAGAATGGATTACGCTGTGGTTTGTGGAGTGCTGTGGAAATGGTGCGCTTGTTTAACTGTCGTACAGTAACAGTCACTGATGAAGGAGCAGCACGTTTTGTTTATTGCCAAGTTCACCAATGCCTTCTTGAAATGTCTCACAGGTGCTGTCTGGAGTCCATCTTGGCAGCATCACATCCTGGTAGGGCACACACGCTTGGGTCACTGCAGAGGGTGCAGAAAGCCACAAACTATTATGGGCAGCAGTTGCCTTCAGTCCAGGGTATCTGAAAGACGTTCTGCTAAGATGATTACACACTCGGCCATCCTGCACAGCTGTTTGTCTTAATCCTCCCTTCTGGCAAATAGTAAAGAACCAATGGCGCTAAGAATGACTTCAAAGGAAGTGTTTTAGTTGTGGAGTTACTGAAGAGCCAATCATAATAAGAAACATTGTAAGAAAAAGACAAGGTATAAATATCTGATATATACCTGAATATATGTCTATACTGTAAATTGTATTCTATACAGTGGTGTGAAAAACTATTTGCCCCCATCCTGATTTCTTATTCTTTTGCATGTTTGTCACACAAAATGTTTCTGATCATCAAACACATTTAACCATTAGTCAAATATAACACAAGTAAACACAAAATGCAGTTTGTAAATGGTGGTTTTTATTATTTAGGGAGAAAAAAAAATCCAAACCTACATGGCCCTGTGTGAAAAAGTAATTGCCCCCTGAACCTAATAACTGGTTGGGCCACCCTTAGCAGCAATAACTGCAATCAAGCGTTTGCGATAACTTGCAATGAGTCTTTTACAGCGCTCTGGAGGAATTTTGGCCCACTCATCTTTGCAAAATTGTTGTAATTCAGCTTTATTTGAGGGTTTTCTAGCATGAACTGCCTTTTTAAGGTCATGCCATAGAATCTCAATTGGATTCAGGTCAGGACTTTGACTAGGCCACTCCAAAGTCTTCATTTTGTTTTTCTTCAGCCATTCAGAGGTGGATTTGCTGGTGTGTTTTGGGTCATTGTCCTGTTGCAGCACCCAAGATCGCTTCAGCTTGAGTTGACGAACAGATGGCCGGACATTCTCCTTCAGGATTTTTTGGTAGACAGTAGAATTCATGGTTCCATCTATCACAGCAAGCCTTCCAGGTCCTGAAGCAGCAAAACAACCCCAGACCATCACACTACCAGCACCATATTTTACTGTTGGTATGATGTTCTTTTTCTGAAATGCTGTGTTCCTTTTACGCCAGATGTAACGGGACATTTGCCTTCCAAAAAGTTCAACTTTTGACTCATCAGTCCACAAGGTATTTTCCCAAAAGTCTTGGCAATCATTGAGATGTTTCTTAGCAAAATTGAGACGAGCCCTAATGTTCTTTTTGCTTAACAGTGGTTTGCGTCTTGGAAATCTGCCATGCAGGCCGTTTTTGCCCAGTCTCTTTCTTATGGTGGAGTCGTGAACACTGACCTTAATTGAGGCAAGTGAGGCCTGCAGTTCTTTAGACGTTGTCCTGGGGTCTTTTGTGACCTCTCGGATGAGTCGTCTCTGCGCTCTTGGGGTAATTTTGGTCGGCCGGCCACTCCTGGGAAGGTTCACCACTGTTCCATGTTTTTGCCATTTGTGGATAATGGCTCTCACTGTGGTTCGCTGGAGTCCCAAAGCTTTAGAAATGGCTTTATAACCTTTACCAGACTGATAGATCTCAATTACTTCTGTTCTCATTTGTTCCTGAATTTCTTTGGATCTTGGCATGATGTCTAGCTTTTGAGGTGCTTTTGGTCTACTTCTCTGTGTCAGGCAGCTCCTATTTAAGTGATTTCTTCATTGAAACAGGTGTGGCAGTAATCAGGCCTGGGGGTGGCTACGGAAATTGAACTCAGGTGTGATACACCACAGTTAGGTTATTTTTTAACAAGGGGGCAATTACTTTTTCACACAGGGCCATGTAGGTTTGGATTTTTTTTCTCCCTAAATAATAAACACCATCATTGAAAAACTGCATTTTGTGTTTACTTGTGTTATATTTGACTAATGGTTAAATGTGTTTGATGATCAGAAACATTTTGTGTGACAAACATGCAAAAGAATAAGAAATCAGGAAGGGGGCAAATAGTTTTTCACACCACTGTATATTTGTTGTGTTTTATTATATTATCACTGTTCTGGAGAGACATGTACAGTAAGTAACAATATCATTGTACTGTATGCACAAGACATAAATACTGAATGTTTAATGATGAGATCACCTCGGGATAACTCCCTGCTGAATACACACTGTAACTAACCCGTTATTTATTATTATTAGTAGTAGTAGTAGTTGTAACAGTTTTTGATATTTATCAAAATTTTAAAAGATGACGACTCAAAGACAGCTTGTTTCTATGTTGGTATAAGTTGGGTCTTGTGATCAACTTAAATTTTACACGAACAATCACGATTGTCTCAAACTCAAAAGTTGTTAAAAAATGTAAAATTACATAAAATTTCCTGGCTGTCACATGCCGTTCATTTGATATGGACATGACATCCAGTATTTCACACATACAGCTTTTAGTAATGAAAACGTTGATGGATCAAATCAATAAATAAATGACTGTTTCCTAAAAAGTTTCCTTGTCAATTTTAAAACCAATTTTATATGAAGCGCTGTTTTTGCAAACCTTTTAAAAATTATCACATGAAATACATTTATAGACTGAAAATCTCTAGGTATGAGTTTCATGAGGTACATTCTGTTTGAAGCACTGGATAGTAATAAGACTTGTTACTTTTACTACTGTTACACATCAGGAGAAAATGTAATGAACAACCATTCAAAATAGTAAAAAAACTGTACTTTATAAGTATTAGAAACGTTAAAGAGTGTGGAATGATTGGATAGCATCAGTATGAGACTGGAAGTCATTTATGTTTGACTAGATAGAAAACTGTTGTAATTTGTACGACTACAGCATACTCTGTAACGAGCGAGTCAACACTGTCTCGAGATGGCGTGATGCGAGTGACGCTGGGAAAGGGCGTTACGATAATCACGTCATTACATGGAGTGCACTGTCATATGGAGAGCGTTCTGTGACTAACACTATGGGCGTTCTGTGATATGGAGGGCATTCCATGTCTGACATCAGAGGTATTGCGGTCTGCAGCTTCACTCTGTTGTGGTAGTCTGGCTGCACTTCTGAGAACAGGAAGACCCTCCAGCGTTTCATCAAAATGGCTCAGAGAATTACCATCAGTGCAAGATATCTTTACTACCCACTGCAGCTGAAGAGCATTTCTGGAGATCCAACCCTCCCTGGCCATAGAATTTTTACTCCTCTGCCCTCTGAACTCATCAAAGAACTCCTCTCTATGCAGCAGAACCAACGTTCTCCTTCTGCAATTGCCACTTAAGAGACGGCTCAGTAAAAGTATGCTGACTCTGCAGTTTCAATATGGATGGACCCTACCACACTCATTCATTCAGATGCAGGATGCTAGTAAAGTGTATTTACAGTCTTGCTCAACTGTTAGTGACTTACTGATTTTATTGGTTTGCTCTACATTTTAAAATACACAAAATTACACTAATGACTCCTCCCAAAATTATACTAAAACTCCACTCGTCCTGTGAGTAACCTATTAATTCAGCCCTCCCTAACTGAATGTTTCCTTGGCGTTTTCACCAAAGTGACTTTCCACCATTCGGTGTTCCTCCTGGAGCCTCCTAGTGATAACCCACTAAAGTCACCTGGTACTTTTGTAGTAAAGCATTCAACCCCAGGCCGGTATTCGCTAAGTGCAGCCCTTCATAGATAAGCTATTATTACAATAGCCGTTCACCAAAATGAACCTAAAGACCCCAGACCTGTGTGTCAGAGTGGGATTCATCTGCTCTCCACTCACTCTGATGGAGTGACCTTGTGTAGGCGGCCTTCTGTGGCTTGATGAGGTGACAAGTGAGCTTTTTGGCCATCAGACTAAACACCAGGTTTGTTATAAGCCAAGCACTGAAGCACATCATCGCCACCATGAAGCATAGTGTGGCTGCATCAGGCTCTGGGATGTTTCTCTGACACAGACACAGAAAGGTTTATCACGGCAGATGGAAAAATGAATGCAGTAAAATACAAAGAAATCCTGCAGGAAAACTCAATGCAATGTGCAAGAAACCTGAGCCATGAGAGAAGATTTGTATATCAAGAAAGACAACTACTGGGAGCAATGAGCCAAAACTACACAGCAATGGCTTCAGAACAGCAATGTTCATGTCCTGGAGTGGCCACGTCAGAGTCCAGATCTCAAGTCACTTGACAACTTGTGGCTGGACAGGAAAAGACTGTTCACTGACAATCTCCATGACACCTGATAAAGTCTGAGCAGCTCAGTGACAAAGAATGGAGGAGAAATGTGTGAAATGATAGAGACAGAGAGAGCTGTGCACACAGACTCAAGGGTGTCATGGTGGGAACCAAGGGGGCATCTACTGAATACTGACATGAAGGGCATGAGAACTGATGGCATCACTGATTCTGGGTTTTATATTTGTTATGAATTTAGATCACCTTTTCACTTTGATATAAAGAGTCTTTCTGTTGATCAGCCAAATTTAATCATATATTCTTTAAACTGTAAAAACTTCCAAGGTATTGAAATCACTGAAAATATACCTGAAACACCACATCACTTCATCAAAAAGAGGGAGGATAGAAAGGAACATTTGGCAGAGCAGGAGACAACGTGAAATAAACAGGAGGGTGGCTTGGATCATCAAACTAACTGAGTGGACAGAAAGATCACAAATTTAAAAATGTCAGCGAGCAAACGTTAATGCAGCAACTCAGATATGTAAAGTGTGACATATCTCCTAGCACAGAGAAGTTCATTCACTCAAAGTCAGAATAGAAATAACGACACTGGTCAGTACTAGGGTGTTATACCGTGTTAGCCATTATGAATGTAGAGAAAAGCCAAACAAAATGACACCTTAGTTAGCCTATAAAAGGTGTCATTTTGCTTGGCTTTTCTCGACACTGGTCAAGGAAGTCAAACAGACTTTATTAGGCAAGTCAGATTTATTCTGCACAAAATATAACAGAGCACAGCATCTCAAGTTAAGAATAAAATGGAAATCAACACAACAAAACATGACAATGCAAAATCATTTGAGAGATGAGTTCCTAGAACAAATCTGCAAAAGTGTAAATATATACTGGATGATAAAATAAAAACTACTGAAGATCAAAGAATAAAGAGAATTAAAATTACAAAAAAAAAAAAAACATCAATATAATTAGAATTAAAAATATCAACACAACAGACAAGAGTGGAATGAGAAACGTCACTCTTAAAAAGTCAAATCATCAGCAGTTGGCTTAAGAGAGTCCATAAGTGATAAAACTTGTGTTAAGACTCAAACATTAATAACACAGAATAGACGTCATGTCATGTGGTAGTAAATGCTCGTCATGATGGCAGCTCTGACTGTGATAAACGCTCAGTGATGTTCAGTTTCTGCTCCCTTCCAGATGTTCTCCATTTCTGTATGTTTGTCATAACGAATGGCTTCAGATCTTTAGACTAAATGTAATATTAGATGACAGGAATCAGAGTAAACGTATCACACCATTTATAAGTTGCTGCCTGCCTAAGATATTGAAGTAATAAAGTAACCGCACAGCTGTATCGCCATATGTTAGAGAATTGTCTCTTTAGTGAGTCACACAAACAGCTGATCAAAGATCATTGATAACATGAAGCAGCCAGCCTTACTGAATCTAAACCTCACCATATGTTGTCACTTGCCGTGACAGTGAAGTTGTCACCCTAAGGTTTCTAGAAGATCACTGAGTCTCGAGATCAAAGGAAATCTCACACAAGTGAAATCAGGAAAGCGTCAGCCATTGCTAAGGTCTGTGATGCCGTGACAGCCATCATATCAAAAACATTCAGAAAAGAGCAACATCTTCATAGGAGAAGCTGGCCTGCCAATAGGGGGCAGCAATGCCTGAGTCAAGTAGTCTCAGAGGATTCCAGAAGAAACATCCAAAGACCCTCAGGGCTGTCTGCCCTCCTCTAAGGTCAGAGTTCATGACTCTGTGCTATGAGAGATGAAGACAAAAAGCAGGACTCATGGGAGAGCAGTAAGACAAACTCTGCTATCCCAGAGCAGCTTTGGTGCTCGTCTCAGAACTGCACAGAGTCACCTCCATCATCTTCACTCCTCTTGTAATAAAGACAGACAAGAACTTTGTGGATGGCACAGGTCCACTGGCTCTGCAGTAAAGTAACAACATTCAACAATAAGAACGTCATACCTACAATAAAACATGGGGGGCAGTGTGATGAAGAGGGGGCTTTGCTGCTGCCTCAGTGTGTGAAGACTTGCCATTTTGAAAGAACCAGAATATTATTTTTAAGAACGGCCAGTCCTCTGTCCATGACCTGGAGCTAAGGTGTAGTTGGATGACACAGCAGGTCAATGCTCCACAACACAAAAAAGAAAACCAACAGCTGAATGGCTCAGAGGACACCGAGAGTTTCAGAGCCTCGTCAAACTGCTAACTTGTCCTAACAGAAGTGCTGAAGTGAACAGTTTAGGCTCGAAAACTCTGAATGTATCTGAATGAAAGCAAAGACCAGTGGGCTATCACTCCTCAACAGTAACGTGACGTCTGATCTCAAATTATAAATCACAGAGTGTTTAGTTCTCATTACTGCTGCTAACGTTGCACCAGCCAAGCACTGAGACTCTGATCTGCAATGACACCTTCACATCGGTCACTGAGGTGTTGGATTAATAACTTTGGTCACTGAATAAAGAAAGCAGTCATTTAAAAACTGTATTGTGTCTTTCCTCAGGTCTCCTTTTTCTAATATTTCATTTCTCTAAAGGTCAGAGGCCATGCGTTGTGTAAAATATGTAAAAACAGAAAATACCAGGAAAGGGGTAAATACTTTATCACATCACTCAAGACAGACACAGGCTGGTGACGTATCTTCATTTTACTGAATACTGAAAGGACTTGAATGTGTTGCTTGTTACACAAATATAAAATTGTTTTATAAAAATCAGAACTGTGCATTTCCTCTCATATATAAATAAAGTTTTATCATTTCATCAGTTATCTCTGACCACCATGTGCAGTTCAGGGTCCGGGGGTCTATTTAGTCAGAACTGAGAAGAAGTCACAGACCAACACTGAGATTACAATAAGATGTCAGCTTTCATGTCCTCCCAGTCCTGTATGTAGAGTATGTTGTCACTCACTACCTCTGTCACCTACATGACAAAGTGAGGTGACCGTCTGGACTCGGCTCAGACTAGCAGCTCTATGATTTACTGATGAAGTGATCCTTACGATTCCTGAAGACAGCGGCTCTGGCAGGTGACTGGAACTCTTGATAGCAGTTTAAATATGAAGAGGAATCACAGCAGACTCACAGATCCAGTAATTACGATCTTCACAGCTGTAGTTAAACACCTTGGTATACTTCAGCTTTATCATCAAACACTCTTCTTTGTTGTCATCACTGGCTCTGAAACACAAGAGGAGCTGTGAGGCCTTCTCCTGACCTGACTGACCTCGTAGCCTCACACACATCACCTGACTTCAGACATTAAACAGATGAAAGGCCACCAGGCTGTGCAGCACAGAGGATTGTAAGTCAGCAGTGTGGCTAATAAACTGAAATTCAATCCTCACTGGACACGGGCAGGCTGGGCCTGACTTAGCCATGGTCAGTGAATTAAACTAAATTATAAAGGACACTCATAATAGAAACCATACTGGACGATGACCCCCCACACACACCCCACCCTGAGTCTGGTCGTCATTGTTAAGATTGTATCTCAGCTGACAAACTCTTCATTCGTATATTCTGATTCAAATGACACAACTCTACTTTTAAAGATATATATAAGGTACTGCATATTAGCACAACGGTCTCTGAACATTAGCAGACACACTTTTGATGGTTTCTTAGATATTCCACTACATAAAATTAGTAATGCTGGGTTCAAAAACCACTTGATCTTTGTAAAATGAATGAATATGTCAAAGCCTTCATTGTGATTTCTGTAACTTGACCGTTTTTTCCGTGTTGATTGACGTGACTTTGAGGCTGACATCTAGAAATGCTGCCATTGCTTCCTGCTTTCTGCCTGAATACACTTCTGCTAATCTGCAGTAGCCGTCCTCAGACACACGACTGACTAGTTCACTTTATCAGGCCTCTGATGATTCTGAAGACTTGGCCTTTTCTATTCTACTAAAGCATCATGGTCTCGTTAGCCTTTATTACAGAGTGGCTTCTGCTCTTCTCTGAGCGGCCATCAGTGCTGCGGTGTCTCTTGTGACCCTTAACCATGCTGATGACCTCATTTAAGAGCTCATTAGACACTACGGCTCAACATCTGACCTAAACTAATACATACAAATACCATTTAACAATTTAACATCTGCTGACAATTCAGTTTATAAATGAAGACATTTGAACACATCACCTAAAAGAACCAGTGGTCCCTCCATTGTCTAAACCCACTTCATCCTGAACAGGCGCCCAAGGCAGGAACAATCCCTGAACAGGGAGCCAGTCCATCGCAGGCAGAGAGACACACACTGCAGGGCCAATTTAGCATCGCCAATCCACTGAATGTGTGTGTTTGTGGAGCACCAGGAGGAAACCACGCAGACATGGAGAGAACATGTGAACTCAAACGCAGGGAGGACCGGGGTACCCTTGTCATCTTACAGTGGTGTGGCAGTGCTACCAGTGTGCCACCCAAAAGAGAGAACCAAACCTGCGTAACTATATCTATGAGGACATGAGAGTGAAGCCTTCTGTTACTAGCAGATGAAACACCATCACTACACGTGAGGACACATGCTGATGACAGCCCACCTGTGTCTGTTATCGTTCATCTGCTGTCACATTTCATGTGTTGTGTTGGACTCCTCGTCTCTTCTTGGTATTGAACTGTTCTCACTGCTCTATGGGATACGTGAATTGTGAAGAGTGTACATGATAATAACATGAACTAAAACTTGACAAGTCATCATATTGTACTTACACCATTAATAAGACATGAAGATGAATGTGGGGCAGCGTGATGAAGGTCTGCCCAAGTATATGGTGCCCGGCTCATTTCAGAGTTTGACTGCCCTGTGCCAGCCTGGCTTTTGGGCAGATTTTGGGCTCTTTGCTGTCTGGATGGTGTGCAGCTCCCTCAGTTGGATACTGCAGGCAGGAGTAGAGTTGTATGGATGAGTGGACTCTTTATGACCAGCAACATCCCATAATCTGCCTATTATATGTCAGCTATCACACCCGCAGTAATCCACTTTGTGTCCATTCACACTCCTACCTCAGCCGCTTCGGCTCCTCACTGTCCCTGTGGCACCCTGTGGCCTCGTGGCACCTCAGTCGTGTGTTTAAGTTCAGAAATGACATTCTCACTTATTTCCTTGTAGTTTGGTTTACTGCACTGCAGAGCGTTTGTCATTTGTAACATATTTCATTATTGTCTTCAGAGCTCTGAGAAACGACATTCATGACTACATGTGTGAGGCCAGCAGTCCTGGCAGGATTAGGGAAAGGAGTCGCTAAACGTGAAGTCAGCAGTCACCGGCCATATTTATGTGACATTTATACAAAAATGGTGTGTGATTCAATAATGTCAGAAAGACACAAATTATTGTGATGTCCGTTCATCTGTTTTATGTTATCAAATAAGACAGCAGACAGTGTGTTTGTCACCTCTAATGACAGTAAAGTGTCACCTGTAGGTGACCCCCTTTCTGCTCCTGCCTAATATGGTTTTGGAGCTCATTCAGTCAAAGTGAGACGTCTCGACTGAAAGGAGTCTTCTTACCTCTTGGATTTCACAGGTCCGGCGTCCATCCTGGTAGATTTGTTTTCTTTACTGATGTCATATCGGCCAATCCAAAAATATCTTTGAGTGACAGCAGCTTTCCTTTTTAAAAAGCCCTGATAAGAAAACATGAAATAAAGAAGTTGATGTACAGTTGAACTTGCAGGTGTCTTTATTATATTGAATGGTCTTCTCTTAGTCACAATCAATCAAACACATTTGATCTCCTTTTTAACTTTAATATAAACTGGCCTGAGTCTCACTTATAAATGTAACAATCAGACAAAACGCTCAGTGTGTCACCTGCTTTTATAATAAATTGAGCTATTGTGTCACTTCTTATGTCATATGAGCAGATGGCAGTGATGTCCAACACTAATAATGTGTCAGTGTGCTAACAGAGATACTGGATACTAAATACGACATCCCTGGGGGAAATCTCATAAAAAACCCAGCGCCTCAATGGAAATCAATCAATGACAGAATCTGCAGACATTTGTACTGATTTGGGTGTTAACAGGGGCCTATCACCTCAGAAGGGCAGTTCAGTGGCATTCTGGGTTTTATTTGGAGTGATGCAATGGTCACCTGGTGATTTAAATGAAATATTAATGAGCAAAACTTAAATTGCTTTATCTACTAATTGACTAACTCATCACCAGTGACCCTTTTGTCCATTACGTATCTCCCAGACATCCAACCAAAAACCAGAAATGCATGTAAACGTAATGTAGAAATGGCAACTCTAAGAGCTCCTGGAGCCAAGAAAGAAGAAACAGCAATCTAGGATTCACAGCATGTCTGATGGCGTCAGTTGTAGCGAATGAAGAAAGACGCAGAGAGTCCTCTGAGAGAATCTTTACTTTCTCACACAGTCAGCACTAAACAAAGGGTCACTGAGACTTTGATTACAATGGCAGTCGCTCTGAGCCTTTGAAATGTGTTGACAGACTCTCCAGATCTATTGGAGGAATCTGCTAAAGAAAGACATTCCTGCTGTAATAACATACTGAGCTGACTTAACTTCAGATTAGATCTTCTGGGATTGTTCTTGAGATGTACTTTCAAAGAGTTTTGTTTTTAATGCTCCTGTCCTGACAGTTTAACTTACAGTATACAGTTCGAAGACAGACATTTTAAATCCACCTGCGTAAATGACATACCAGCACGTCAGAACTTTCTATATTCACTAGTCGTCCACCGCTTGTCTCGCACCAATCACGGCTCTCATTCCAGGTCAGATTATAAGTAGAAATGAAGTAACACTTGGAACTGAAGGGGACCCAACCCGGTTTACAAACAGAGCAAGTGTTATCTGTGGAAAATGACACAAAAGAGCAAACAAAAAATGAGGGATTAAATGAGCAAGGAGCTCACAGTCTACTAACCCTGCAGCAGAGCACTCACCGGGAGACGTGTTTGTAGCATCGCAGTAGAATTCCTTCAGATCACTGAACTCCTTGGTCAGTTCATCAAGTTTCTCATTCAGAGTTTCATACTGAGACTTCAGGGTATCTTGGCTCTCTTGTAGTTCAGTGTAGTTACTGGTCAAGATGTAATTTACATTTCTTAACTCCTCCAGCTCTTGCTCCTTGTGATTTAATTTTATGAAATCTGAGGAAAACAAATCATATCATACAATCAGTAATATAAAATAATATACCTTTTACACTTGAGATAAGAGTGCTCTCAGTTCTGCAGTGATAAAGAATCCCCTGCCTTGTGTTCTGCTCATTTTACCCCATCACAGTTTGTAATAACAGATGAAGATTGTGCCTTACTACTTCTCAGTGAGTAACAGCAGCTCTGTTTTTCAGCTTTTATTTTAATCAACGTAAAGGGAGTATAAACAAGCTGAGATCGACTTTAATCTTTATTTGTTATTTGTGTCAAGTCTCAACATCCGGGACCCTCACCTGACCTCAAACAGTCCACATGACCCCCTAGTAGGTCGTAACCCAGAATGGCACAGTGTGTCACGCATGTGTGTCCTTAGGTCACCTTCTGATCTCATCTGAGGTAAGCCTATCATTTTCATTTTTTTAAATTTAAAGTTAACAGGGTGACCTGGTTATTCAGATTCTTGTCCTTCCACAGTCCGACGACAAGTGGCATAGTCAGGAAGATTTTTTGCCTTAGGATATCAGAAATCTACCAGCCTGGCAGAATTAGTCCAACAGCTGGCAGACCAGTTAAACCAGTTACAAATTCACCACAGGCAGACCTGTCAGAAACCAAAGCACGACTTGAGGCAGCGGATGCCCAACATCTTGGACGAGGACAGGGACCGGCCCAACTAAAGTCCTCATGTGTCCACTGGATGAAGTTGAGTTGTACCTGCTAATTTCTGAGCACACTACTGCCTGACACCGCTGGCCACCATGAATGGGCACATCTACTCAATGCCTTCCTAAAAGGGGAAGAGCAAGAGGTATTTTATGATTTGGAGGAAAACGATGAGCATGACAGCACAAGGTTAACAAATGCTACAGTTCTAGCCCTTGGCTTCACAGTGATAGTCTCTGGAGTGTGGTCTTTCAACAGGATCAGAGCTACATAAGGCAGTGCACTTATCACGTGAAGGAGACGTCACCTCTTGGGAGTGCCTCGTTTTTACAGTTCAAGGACTCCAAGAGGCATGGCCAGTTGACTTCAGTGGCCATCCTCTCTGACCTCTGGGTGATAAGAGAGATACAAGTGTTAGCAATCACGCCCCCTGGTGTCCCAGAGTGTTAGTGCTTACCTCAGATGAGCCCAGAAGGTGACCCTCAAACACACGTGTTAAACCAGCAGTTCATGTTAAGTGCCTCGCAGGGGCCAAGATTTCTGGCATAGAGGCCGCATTGGGCCGTGTCGCCGATGATGAAGTATCTACCTTATTGCTGCATGTCGGCACTAATGATATTTATTCACAGCAATCTAAGGTATTAAAGAGGAACTTCATCTCTCTATGCATCAAAGCTAAAAGAAAATGTCGGAATTTAGTTGTATCTGGCCCCTTACCAAGATTATACAGAGGTGATGTGATTTATAGCAGATTGCATTCCCTTCACTACTGACTAGAAACCTGGTGTGCAAATAAAAGCATAGCGTTTGTGAACAATTGGGATGATTTTTGGGAAAGGCCTGGATTTTTCAGAAGAGATGGTCTTCATCCTAACTGTAGGGGATCTTATGTATTATCCCAAAATATGGCAGCAAAACCGCCTGGTTGACTGATTAGAGCACCATCCAGGCCACAGTCATGTGATCTTAAATCACAGGCTGTTGTTTATCCCACCTGTTACTTTCCTGAAGCTGTTACCCATAATCCTTGTCTTGGGAAATCCAGTAAATTTAGTCTTGATACAAACCTTAAATTAATTGATAACCAAAAAATAAGGTGTATAATTAGACCAAGGGATAAAACCAGACCCTCCACCAGGGGCATCTGGAATAGAAATTTACTACAAATTAAAACAAAAAATATATCACCAATTCAGAAAGAAGCATACAGTTTTAAATGCTGCTTATTGAACATTCACTCTCTTGGCACTAAAGCTGTTTTGGTAAATGATATTATATTAAGTACAAAATCTGATCTGTGTCTTCTCACTGAAACCTGGCTTAGTAAATGTGACACTGTCCCCCTAGCTGAGGCGTCACCAGATGGCTACTCGTTCCTTCATAAGTCTAGAGATTCAGGTCGAGGAGGAGGCCTTGGAATAATTCATTGTAACAAAATGCAAATCACTTCTAAAAATTTAGGCAACTTTACATCCTTTGAAGCATTCATTTTAAATATTAAAACAGATTCCAACACAATTATAGTGCTAGTCTATAGACCACCAGGGCCGTATTCATTGTTCATGTCTGAATTTAGTAACCTTTTATCTGACTTGGCTATAAATTATGATCACGTAGTACTGATGGGAGATTTTAATGTACACATTGATGTGGAAACTGACACGTTTAGCAAATGTTTTACTTATTTGTTAAATTCAGTAGGATTTTGTCAGATTGTCAAAGGTCCAACTCATAATCATAACCACACATTAGATTTAATTATAACTTACAAAGTTGAAATTTAAAATTTAAATATTACTCCATTAAATGAAGTTATTTCTGATCACTACTTAATTACATTTGATTTAGTCCTGCCCTTGCCAACACACTCCCAGATTAAAACAAAGACAGTGCGACATCTAGATTGTAATTCTGCTTCAAAATTTATAGATACTTTGAGTAAGTCGAGTGTAATTGTGGAAAACCATTTAGATCAGTTAACATCAAATGTAAACACGGAAAACAATTTAGATGAGCTAACATCACATTATAATGTGACCTTGAGAGATGCTCTGGACACAATGGCTCCCCTTAAAACAAAAGTGATCAAAGCACATAGAAACTCTCCCTGGTTTAATGGAAACACTCGAGCTCTTAAATTAGTGTGTCGAAAACTGGAGCACAGATGGAGAACAACAAAGCTACATGTCTTTCAAATTGTATGGACAGAGAGTGTTAATAAATATAAAAAAGCTGTCTTTAAAGCTCGGTCAGAATACAATTCTACAATAATAGAAAGCAATAATAAAAATCCTCAGGTACTTTTTAGAAGAGTGGCTAAATTAACAAATGGAAATTCAGATCAACAGTGCAAAATACCAACAGATATTAGCAGTAAAGACTTTATGAACTTCTTCAATGAGAAAATTAAAAATATAAGATCCCAGATCTCTGCATCACAGTACAAACCAAATACTAGCTTAGCAGACCCTGTCTCACATCGCACTCAGCACTTTAGTAATTTTAATCCTGTAACTGAGCAGGAAGTCTTAACTTTAATTTCTAAAATGAAGCCCACTACTTGTTCCCTGATCCAGTGCCAACAAAACTAGTAAAAAGTGCAATGGATGTTCTTGCAGCACCTATCCTAAACATTATCAAGAGTTCATTATTGCATGGCACAGTACCTGATACACTAAAAGTGTCAGTCATTAAACCATTACTTAAAAAGTCAGACCTAGACCCACACATACTAAATAATTATAGGCCTATTTCAAATTTACCGTTTCTCTCTAAAATACTGGAAAAAGTAGTCGCCAGTCAGCTTCAGACACACCTTATGCATTACAATTTATTTGAGAAATTCCAGTCTGGTTTTCGCACTGGTCATAGTACAGAAACGGCACTTACACGGGTTGTAAATGACATTCTGATATCCTCTGATGAAGGAAACTCAACTGTAATTATGTTGTTGGACTTAAGTGCAGCATTTGACACCATCGACCATTCTATTTTACTGCACAGGCTAGAAAATGATGTTGGGCTTACGGGCACCGTGCTCGCTTGGTTTAGTTCTTATTTATCAAATCGATTCCAATATGTACAGAAATATGCTGACAGGACTCCATCATTATACACAGAAGTTCAATATGGTGTCCCGCAGGGCTCAGTACTGGGACCTTTACTGTTTTCACTGTACATGCTTCTACTGGGATCTATCATTAGGAAACATGATGTTAATTTTCACTCGTATGCAGATGACACCCAGTTATACCTTTCATTTAAATCAAATGAAGTTTCTCCAATGTTGTCTTTAATTAGTTGTGTTAGTGAATTAAAGGAGTGGATGAATAAGAACTACTTGTCTTTAAATACAGATAAAACAGAGATGTTAATTGTTGGAGGGAATGACGCTGATCATAACAATATTTTGTCATCATTTAACTCAGTTTGATTCTCCATTAATTTTACTGAATCAGCCCGCAATCTAGGAGTTCTGTTTAACTCTAGCATGTCATTTAAAGCGCATATTACAAAGTTGTCCAAATCAGGTTTCTTCCATCTTAAAAATGTGAGGAAATTAAGGCGCTTTCTAAATAAACAGGATTCTGAGAAATTAATTTATGCATTTATCTCTAGTAGGATTGACTACTGCTTCCCGGTTCCTCCCTGTGTGGATAGCGCTTTGGGCACTGAGAAAAGCACTATATAAATGTAATGAATTATTATTATTACTGTAATGCGGTGTTCACTGGATGTTCAAACTGTTCTTTATACAGCCTCCAGTTAATCCAAAATGCTGCTGCAAGAATTATTACAAGCACAAGAAAATACGAACACATAACTCCAGTTCTTAAATCCTTACACTGGCTCCCAGTTAAGTTTAGGGCAGATTTCAAAATCCTTCTTTTAACGTATAAAGCATTAAATGGCCAAGGTCAAGCTTACTTGTCTGCACTTATCATGACTTACAAACCTGAGCGCACATTAAGATCTCAAGATGCTGGTCTGCTTATGGTTCCAAGGATTAATAAAATAACAGTGGGAGGTCGAGCTTTTAGTTACAGGGCCCCTAAACTGTGGAGTGGTCTGCCTGCTACTATAAGAGATGCCCCTTCGGTCTCAGCTTTTAAATCCCGGCTGAAGACTCACTACTTCAGTTTAGCATATCCTGACTAGAGCTGCTGATTAACTGTACAGACTGCATCTCTGTTGTTAGTCATTAGCACTTAAACATAAGTAACATGATAGTTAGAATTGGATACTAACCCTCACCTATTCTGTTATTCTTCTCCGTACTCAAATGTGCCACTTAGTGCCACAGCCCACCTGCCAAGTTGTTTTGCCTGCCTGAAGTAAAGTCATCCCTGATGGAGGATCGCAGGAATTGTTGGAAAGAGGGGTCCTTTCATCGGATTGGCTGGCCCAACACTGACTCAGCTGTGGAATGGCCAAATGGGGGAGGCAGCTTGATGGATGAGGTCTCCAGGACTAAACAAATCCAAATCATATTATGGATCATATATATCATCTACTGTTAAATTCTGCTCCATACTTCTAAACTTTTTATTTTTATACTGTATTGAGGATTTGTTCTGTTCATTGTATTGTACTGTATTGTATTGACCCCCTTCTTTTTGACACCCACTGCACACCCAACCTACCTGGACAGGGGTCTCTCTTTGAACTGCCTTTCCTGAGGTTTCTTCCATTTTTTCCCTACAAGGTTTTCATTTTTTGGGAGTTTTTCTTGTCTTCTTAGAGAGTCAAGGCTGGGGGGCTGTCAAGAGGCAGGGCCTGTTAAAGACCATTGCGGAACTTCTTGTGTGATTTTGGGCTACACAAAAATAAACTGTATTGTATTGTATTGTACATGTATGACGAGTGCACTTCAGTAAGGAAGAAGTCAATAAATAGTCCATAAAAAGGCAGTGCAATTGTGGAGGTTAAAAACAGACCATCAATACTTTAAAGCCCCTCGCTGAAATGATTCAAGGCATCAGGTTAGTCTCCTCGACAAGATAAGCACACCTCTCTCAGCCCCCCATCAACTGATTTTCGTCCCACCTGCCCTCTCCATCTTTGGCCGAGACACACCTAGCCAGCCCCCCGTCATCACATATACTGTATTGTGCTACCTGGACCTCTGGAGGGACAATCCCAGTCGCCGATCTTACACTAAAGTTCAGCAGGGAGACCCCTCACAGCCACAGTGCCTTGGCTCCATTGCAGTTCGACCTCCCTGCCTCCCCACCTCCTCTGTACTTTCTTGCACTGCTGATCTTTACTTGAAGTTCACTCTCCTTATCCTCCAACCTCCTCCAGTACTGCTCAGCCTTTCCTTTTAAATATCGGTGGGCATAGTGCTTAATTAAGTGCCCCAGAGTGCCAACGAGGCAATAAGCCAGACCAGGTGTGTCTGCTCATGAATGTAGGATTCAGTGACCACCTCATTAACAGGCGCTCCACCACACTATGACACACCGAGCTAACCAGACTGTTTTTATTTTTTATTAATTTGCACCACCGTGGTCCTCACCTCGTGACAATCTGAGTAACTTTTATCTTCAGGTTGTCACTCCGATGCTGAGAGTTGCTAAGACGTTGTTAGCGCACACCACTAGCTGATTACATAAGTGCATCCAGTCTTGAATGAGCTCAGGGCACGCCAAGGCTACAGGGCCGATGTAATATGAAGGGGGAAATGAAGAAGAACGACTGAATCCTTATGTTCCTTTACTTATTATGGAAATAATAAGGAGTCAGAGAGAGTAGAGAAGATGAAGTATGAGGAGTTTTACTGAGAAGAAAAAGGACTTTAAAGTTACTGAGCGAAGTCTCCATTATGACAAGTCTGGGGTCCTACAATGTACTACGACGACTACTTCTAGTTTTGTGTGAGAGGAAGATAAGAGCAGACAGCTCCACATGAAGCAAAATCAACACTGGAGTCTCTCGGGGTCTCTCCTTGGACCCTCATTACTTTATCAGACTGATTCTGGTATAAAAATGGAGGGACAGCAGACACTGAGGGGGCAGTAAAAATAAAAAGACCTGGACAACCTTCAGAACTGGGAGAACACTTGGAACATGCAATTTAATGTAGAAAAGTGCAAAGTGCTACACGTGGGCCAAAGGAACATCAGGTATGAATACAAGATGGGAGACAGTGAGCTCAAGGAAGAGACCTCTGAGTAGGATTTAGGGGTTTATGGTGACACAACATTTTCAGCAACTAACCAATGTGCAGCAGCAATTATAATGACAAATAACCGTTAAAGTCAATGGACAGTATGCTAAACTATATAATACACTAGTAAGACCTCATCTGGAGTACTGTGTGCAGTTCTGGTCACCACAGTACAAGAAAGACATAGCAGCACTTGAAGCTGTGCAGAGGAGAGCAGCCAGGTGCATCATGGGACTGAAGAACATGTCAGACTGTGGCAGAGTCTGTGAATTAGACTTGTTTAGTAATGAGCAGAGGACATCATGTGGGGACCTCATCTGGGTGTGTAAAATCCTCAAAGGCATTAATAAAGTAGTGTCAGCAGAATTCTCTCAGCTTAAGAGTGAATCACAAACTCGAGGACATCGAGGGAAATTAAGAGGAAGTGCCTTTGAAAATGAAGCCAGGAAGTTCATCATTACACAGAGTTGTGGGACTCGGAAATAAACTACTGAGACATGAACTTAGAGAAGAAACCTCAACAACTTTAAAGAAGAATCAGGAGGAGATGTTGGGACAGCTTAGTTATTAGCTAAACACACGGGCCTGATGGACTGAAGGGTCTCCTCTCGTTTGTCACATTTCTTATGTTTCTGTTCCTGCAGTTTCTCTTCACTGTCATTAGTGACGTCTATTGAGATTACAGTGGAGTATTGTGTGTAACGCTTATTGTTATTATTGTTTCTTCATAACAGTAAATGATAATTTAGGGCACATTACATGATAAATACATAAAACGAGACAACAAATGCACTCGTCTCCTAAACTCCACAGGTGTTTAAAAGTTAAACCACTAACACTGGACGACAGCAGTTTGAACAGAGGGAATGGAGTCAGGAGATGACACAGACAGATAACTGGGAGACAAATATTTAAATAAGCAAAGGTAGTGGTGGGGGGTGTTGAAAGTTTTTATTTTTATATTTATAATTTTCTGAGCTTCTGTAAATGTTAATTTCTCCTGCCACTGGAGGTCTGCAGCAAGACCTTTCTGCTTGACACCCCAAGGTTATTGTCAGGAACTGTGCGGAGCTTCAAGCCTTCCTTTAACTGGTGAGGAATGGACTAGAAGCTAACCCACCTACAGCCAGTCCCACATTTTAGATGTCATTTATGTTCAGCATCAGGACAGAAAATCAGTAGGCCATAAAGGTAAAAGACAAAAAGATCAAGATATGAAATATTAAAAACAAAGAGTTACTAAGTAACAAGGTCTTGTAATCTTTGATAAACACAAAAGTGTGATGGCAGCTTAAATGTCATTGTGGCGATTGTGTCACTGACTGTGACTTTCAGTGTGCACTGCTCACCCAACAGAATGACACGTTTAGGTAACAAAACCACAACATGTTGGCACCCACTGAGAAACAACATGGCATTACAGCCAAATGAAATCAGCACATTAAAATGTCATAATAAGCCACAGAACAAAAAGGTGAAACATTTCAAATTAGCAGACATCACAATGTTCCTCCAGATGCTCCTGTCTATGAATATAACACAGTGGTCACTTGATGGGTGGGCAGGTCACAGAAACGAAGAAGCTCAAAGGAGACCTTTCCTCCAGCGTGGTGTATTATTAACCCCTGAGACAGCCATCCTCTGAGCTTCACTACTCTGAAGTTAGTTTGAGATTCTTTTTTGGTTTTCCTTCTTTCATTAACCTGAGTTTTGTAGTTGGTTTGTTTTTTCTCTCATTTTGATTTGTTGTTGTTCTCTAAACTGCCTACATTTGACCCTCCGTCTGCGTCTTGACAAGTCTTTGTGGTATTTGGACTTGTTACAAGAAATGGCTTTAATAAATCTCATTGCTGTGTTTAAGTAGCTCATTCAGATTTCTATTCACCTTCAGCTTTACATAAGGTCACAATTGCTATTGTCACACATGATCGTCAGAAGCTCACCTTCCAAGTTCTTTCCAGGTATGTGATACCACCCCGGGCCAGGAGGGGACACTGTGGCTAACTGTCTTGTCCTTTTATTTCACCAAAGTACAGAGAAAACACCCAGTGAGGGCAACTGACTCCACACCTTCCAGTCCATGGGCTCTAAGATCTTGACATCCCAGTAACAAGTGTCACGTCTATCCAGAGCGACCAGAGCTAAGGAGCTCCATGACTTTCAGATGGCAGACAAGAAAGCTAATTAATGCCAGTCACTTTATTACTGAGCAATAGTTGTGTTTCCTTTTATGCCATTGAGAGTTTGTTTCTGTTTGGACTTCGAAGTTAACAGGAATGGCCAGGTTGGCACCCCAGCAATTCATCTTCATTTGAGCCTGTTATTCCTTCAGATGACCCCACTGTGTACACTGAATTACAGATGCCATGATTAGCTGTTTTGAGGTAATGAGCAAGTCCTCCTAATAAAGGGGCCAATGACTGCATATATAAGAAATACACAAAGCATTCACATTTCCTTCACTTTCAATGCCACGTCAGTATAGAGGATACTTACGGTAAACAGAAAGGGATATGAGGCCGGCCACTAGGAGAACACCGAAGATCTTCATCATCATCTCACGGTTGACTCTCCTTTCTGCTCTAACAGGAGGCACTGGAGCTGCAAGACAAGCAAGGTGGAGTGAGATCAGAGACTGAAGAGCACATGAACTACCTGATGATGGACAAAGTGGGAATTGGCCATTCTTCTAGGCTTTAGCGGCCCACCAGGCCTGTTAAGGTAGCAGATTTAGCAGACGTCCAGCTGTGCCTTCTCTTACTAACAGTCCAAACTAAGTGATTGAACTCCACCTGCCGGTAGTTCATCTGATGATAAAGATGTAAATCAGACATCTTTCCTGAGGCCACTCAGCAAACATCTTGAGTCACAAGGCATGAAATGGACTCCAGCAAGAACAAAGAGCTGTAATTCAAGGAATGAGCGCTGAGATAGACAGAATAACTTGACTGTGAGCAGGTCCTGATTTTATGACTGCAAGTGACTTTAAACCAATCATGAGGTATTAGAATTCCTTTTTAAAAACGAGCTGCACCCTCGTATTCTGTCAGAGAGAGGTGCTCACACTCACTGATCTCTAAGGAGCCTTCTGATGGGACCCAGGACCCCCACTCTCCAAAATGACTGAAAATCTCTACAATGGCTCTCTTAAAGTTAAAAGCTGAGAACTCACAACCGCTTTCTCTTTGTGGATCTGAAACCACAGCACCTGCCCTTCAGAAGAGGTCACCCTCCTGAAACTAAGCATCTTCAGGCCCGGCCAGGACTTGGATGGGAGACCATCTGGGAAGAGCTTGGGTTACTGCTAATGGAAGACGTATTGGTGAAACCAGCAGGGGGCGCTTACCCTGTGGTCTGTGTGTGGAACCCAATGCCCCAGTGCAGTGACGGGGACACTGTGTAGTAAAAATGGTGCCATCCTTCAGATGAGACGTAAAACTGAGGTCCTAACTCTCTGTGGTCATCAAAGACCCTGAACGTCCTTCATAAAGAGCGAGGTGTATCCCGATGTCCAGGCTAAACTGCCATCCATGGCCTAGTCACTCTGACACCTCATCATCCTCTGGCTCTGATTGGCTCCCTGTCTCTCAGCACTTCACCACCTAACAGCTAATGTGTGGTAAGTGTAGTGGCGCAATGATGGCTGCCATCGAATCATCCTGGAGGACGCTACACATTAGTGGGGGTGTTAAGTGGCTCTCCACTCACTTTGTAGAGCGCTTTGAGGAGTGAGAAGAGCACAATATGAATGTAAAGGATTAATTATTATTATTAATAATATTAATGTCTCAGCCAAGACAAATTGTGAGCCAGTGAGCTAAAAAGAAAAGCAGAAAGAGAGGTAGCCACTGTTTGAAGAAGGGAATTTCAGCAGCGAAACTCTTGTGCCACAAACAGTAACGCTCCTCTCTATGAAGCTGCACACAACACAACAAAGGAACAGCTCCACACAACATCAGACATCATCTATAAAGACTTGGCATCGTGAAACTAGTTCTGTGTGCCAAGATAAATGAAAACTCCAAAGAGCAGTGAGTTATTCTGTTTCTTTAACGAGTGGCCTTCATTTAAACTGATCTAACAGTCAGAGACCCTCATCCTATGACAGAGGAAGGTGAGGTAAATAAAGAAGGAGCCTTCCTAAATGATTTGATCAATGGCCGAGTTAAATCTCTCCTCCTTCCCATGTTATTCTGATTGTCCCTGGTGGTGAGTTAAAGTTCATTTTCCTTTCCTGCACTGGTGCCCCACCATCAATGCCCGGGGCCATTAACTGGTCTCCCCTTCACTCCCAGTTGCTGTTGTCACATCGACATTCCTGCTCCGTGTCCTCATTACGTGTTTTCTTGTCGGTGACCACGTCCAGACCTCAGCACAGACTCACCTGATTATTATTTCACAACATCAGCTGTTGTCAGCTTACTTGTCACGTCTTTGTGTTTCTTTAAGACTAACTTACCTGTCACTTGGCTCAGTGAAGGGAAAAGTTATTAGTACCTTGAGAAAATGGACTCCAGTCTACAAACTGGTGACCAACTAAACGAGCAAATGTGTTTTCATTTCATGTAATCTTTATTTCATTCAATTTTAGGATTTATTTTTAAATATTCCCTTAACACCTGAAACTGTCTGATAGTGTGACAGTGGCAGAATAACATTTTGAAATATGTTTCCCTTCACGTCCCCTTCTCTTGTTCTCTCCCTCAGAACAGATAGCTGACAGATCGGAGTCTCTCTCTGTGTTTGATGATCAGACATGACATACTGTGCTCTGATGGCTGTCCAGTAGAATTCGAAGCACTGACAATGCATACTCTGTCCCTCGTCCTGAGTCGCTCAGAGTCACAGATGATGTTTTTGTACCTTTTGCTGCTCTCCACTGTCAGTGCCAAGGTGGATGGACTGGCATTACCTTATGGCCTACCTGGACATGAAGCCATAAGGTAAGGATTTGGATGGACAGGCGCCCCGGTTAGGTGGTTTTCATGTGCCCATCCTGACCAAGAAACCACCACAGAAGGAGCTGAAGGGAGAGGATTCACATACTTTAATGATGTTCCACCTGAGCCAGAAGTGCTTCCAGGGTGTAATCGTGTGGCACCAGAAGTTACTTCACAGTCAGGCATTAAAGATGCCACTTGACCTCATCCAGGCAAGTTGCACAAGGCTGGGGGAGCGTAGAGGAGAATAATCATGGAAATTGTGCTTGTGAAGACTCGTATTGGAGAAAGAACCTGAAAAGGTGTAATAAAATTCACTTTATTTGCACCCTTGACTGTGTGTCTGGGACGCCTCCTGTTGGTCACACCACACACCTCTTTCATTTTCCCACACTGCTTTCTGTTCTTGTGTGCTGCGTATTTAAGTTTAGGTCCCTCTTAATCTTTCACTTTATATATTAGTTTCTCTGTGGTTTTCCTACAGAACTCCTAGATGGGACCCAAACAATAGTTCAAGCCCAGGACCCCCTCCCATGACATATGGCATCTGAAAAGGAGATATGAAATTTCATGCCATGTTTGTTCATCTTGTTTATTTATGTTGCAAATATTTAAAAACAAAAAGAAAATGCAATTAATGAATGAATTTCCACATCACACCAATCACACGTCCACACAAAGTTCATCGGAAATGAATTAGAAAAAAAGTAAACGGTGCCTCAATTACATTTTTTTCAAAGGTGCCACTCCAAATGTAAAACTTGGGGAGTGAAGATGATGTTATTGAAGAAGTGGAAAAGCTGATGTAACAAGGTGCTTGCTGACGCAGGGCTATTGATGCTGGCTGAGATTATGGGAAACAAACCATAAGGCATGTAGCAAAAATAATAATTATATAATGATCACTATTGAAAATAAATGCTGGAGAACTGACATGGCCAACACTTGTAGAAGTTCCTTATTCAGCTTGAAAAATTGAAGTTTACTACACGTCCACTAGGACACAATGGGCATTGTCCACTTTAATAGGATGTCAGTGGCTCCCAAAGCCTTTAAAAATACAGAAATTCAGAAAACACTAACACCCCATGACCATTTCTGAAGATCATTTCTTGGAGTTCCTGAGCCGAATGATTATCCTTCTACCATTAGCCATCATCTGTCTTTCTCATAACCAACAGTGCCAATCAAAGATGACTTGACATCTCTAATATCTTTTGCCAGGACAAGACATTCATACATCTCATGCTTGTAACCCCAAACTGACTTCTTGACAAATTCTGAAGGACGTGCTCAGGTACAACTAAGCAGGCACTGACCTGCATCTGGAAGTCATCTGTGATGCTCTTACCAGAAGCTACACCTCTCCTAGAAAATACCTCTCACGTTCTCTCTTTGTGGATCTGAAGGTCTTGGGGCTGGACACGTTCTAAAACTCCCCCTGAACATGAAGGAGGACCACTAGCTCTAACCTCTGCTCTTCACTTCTCTTCCTGTGTGCATGTGTGACTGACCGCACTCTGAACAGGATTCGTTCTTCAAATGAATCTCTTGTGGACGTATCTGTCACATCAGAGTCACACTTTTCCTTATGAAATTGTAGAGGACACAGCAAAGAGGCTAAGATCAAAGTGAACTGAGGCAGAGCACACCAAACACTGACCACCAGCGAGTAAAGACACGCCATCAGTAAATGAATCTACTCGAGGTGGAGTTACTCACTTGAACCTGGCGTGACAGTAACACCTACCACACAATATGGGGCACCTCCGGAAATGCCTGATGTACCTCAAACTGCTTCTTCTCTGCCAGGTTAAATTAGCACTCTGAGCAGATGACCAAAACTTGGCTTTCTCAGATTTAGTTACCAGTGTGTGACACGAACAGGGAGAGCTGTGACGAGTTCACTCTTAGCTTTTAAAAGCATTTGTCTAAATTACAAACAAGAGCACAACTGTGCCTTACAGCGAGAAAGAGTGAGCAGACTGTTCAACGACATGAAGGTTCAAAATTCACAGAGAGAGGGGACCAATAAACTGGGAATCTCACTGAAATGGCTCATCGTGAGAAGGTGAAGAAGACAATTCATTCATTAACATCAGCCATCCATTCCACTTCCTTACACTTCAAAACACCACAATACATCAAAGTCCTACTTTACCTGCCTTGACAGAATAATAATAATTATATTTATTTTAAGTATATAAAGTAGGTGTACAGTGCCTACCTGTGTGGCCTTCTTCTCCACTGCCATGTGCTACTTCTTCGATGGTACAGTAGTCGTCAGTGAGTTTCACTGAGATTTTGTAAAGTTCAGCCATCTTTATGAACGCTGCAGAGGGATTGAGAGAGAAAGAAGTTCCAGTTATTTCTAATCCAGGATTCCGTTGTTCTTCTGATATCTTCAGGCAGGTCAGCTAAGCAGAGATCACCAAATACAAACAAGTAGGAGCTCAAAGTTATATTGTGAAAATAGAATCTAGCAATCATATAGTGCCTTTCACATCTATCCATCCATCCATCCATCCACAGTGTGTATAGAATAGAATCCTGACTGAACATCTGTGGAGTGACTTGAAGACTGCAGTCCACCAGTGGTCACCATCCAGTCTGACTGAGCGTGGACAGTAAAGACGAATATCACACAGACCAGATGGGCACAGTGGGTACAGAAGGATCACAACAGACTCAGGGCTGGCATCATAGCTAAAGGGGGTTTGAGAAAGTCCTGACACACAGGGGGTGATCCTTTAACCAGCGCGGGATTCTGTTTTTTTATTTTTATTTATTTTTTTCTGAACCGTTGTTATTTTATTTTTCACTTGGGTGTTATACGTTACATTGACTAAACACTGGAGAAAATGTTTTTGTGTGTGTCATCACTTCAGGCTACAAAGCAGTGCAGCGCTTATGTAATGAACGATGTGACGCCGGCCTGCTTATAGAAATGTGCCATGTACAGTAGATAGGAAGACATGAAATGTATTTCTGTTATAAACATTGTTCAGATTCCAAAGTTTAAAAAAGACATAACCAAGGAAAGCATTTCCTAAAACATACATTTTCAAGGTTTCGAAAGACCAGGGTTCACTTCCAGGGTTCTCCCTGTGTGGAGTTTGCATGTTCTCCCCGTGTCTGCGTGGATTTCCTCCCACAGTCCAAAGACATGCAGGTTAGGTGTATTGGCGATTCTAAATTGTCCCTGGTGTGTGCTTGGTGTGTGTGCCCTGCGGTGGGCTGGTACCCTGCCCGGGGTTTGTTCCCTGCCTTGCGCCCTGTGTTGGCTGGGATTGGCTCCAGCAGACCCCTGTGTCCCTGTAGTTAGGAGATAGCGGGTTGGAGAATAGATGGATGGATGGATGGAAGGTTTGGAAAATCAAAGCATTGACGACATAAATCAGCATCACCAAAATAATAAGAATAAATACAGTATTAAATATATAAGCATGTGTTATATGAGTATAAAATTCACTTTTAAAATGAAATCAGTGGTTATATTTACTTTTAAATTGGCGCTCAGATAGCTTCAAGAACAATAAATCAATCAATCAATTAATCAATAAAGAACGAATTCTCGATTGTCTCCTTTCTTGTCGATTGACACAATCAGAGCTTTCTTTCTCTTTCTTTCTTTCTTTCTTTCTTTCTTTCTTTCTTTCTTTCTTTCTTTCTTTCATGCCAAAGGCACGTTGGTCAGACCAGTTGGAAGAGAGCATGGAGTTGATAGAGTAGGACGTCTCCCCAACTTCGATGGCCTCTCGGGTGGCCTGGTCTATGGGACATTCAGTGTAGATTAATGGGTTGAAATAAGAAATGTAAAGTGTAAAGAATGCGAAGGGGTCTCAATACGTTCCAAATCCAATCTAACTTCACCTGGTGGCTTTGTGTCTAAAGCTGATGTTTTGGGCCCGATTTCTGATAATGCAGAGGATGCATAAAAACACACTCAAGCGGAGGAGAATTCAATGTTTCAGTCTTGTGGCCTTGATGGGAACTCCTCCTTCGTTCACTGAGCGTCTTCTTATGTAATCTCCCTAAGTGACTTCTGGTCATTTCTGAGGCACTGCAGGATGGACAGACACCTGGCTGGCTAAGGTCTTTATCTTGCTCTGATCTAAGCGGTGGTCTGGTCTGACTTTGTTCCACCAGCACTTCATTTGATTAACCTCACTGTCGAGTGTTTGCCATGTTGCAATGTCTCGCTGCACATAAGGCCTATTTTTCATTGGCACTATATATACACTATACGGCCACAAGTTAGCGGACCCCCTCCAAATGACTGAGTTCAGGTGTTTCAGTGTTCACAGATGCTTCAAATCAAGAACATAGCCATGCAATCTCCATTGGCAGTAGGAGTCGTACTGAAGAGCCCAGTGACTTTAAACATGGCACTGTCACAGGATGCCACCTTTCCCACAAATCAGTACATGACTGTATGTGCTATTAGGGTGAAGTGGAACACTGAGGAACAACAACAGCTCATCCACAAAGTGGTGGGCCACATGTACTCACAGAGGAGGGATCACTGACTGCTGAAGGACACAAAATGGCTACTACTCCGTGGCATCACTCAGAACAGAGTTATAAACTGCCTCTGGAAGGACTCTGCATCCAGAATTTAAAAAATGAATCTCCGTAGCAGAGCCTAAGATCATTATGGACAATGCCAAGCATCAGCTGCAATGGTGTGAAGCACCCTGCCTGCCACTGGACTCTGACATTGTCTTGGTCCAAGTCTTTGGAGTCCTGGTGATTCCTGTCTTGCTATATGGCTGTGAGACATGGACGCTATCCAGTGACCTGACATGAAGACTGGACTCCTTCGGTACTGTGTCTCTTTGGAGAATCCTTGGGTACCGCTGGTTGCTCACGGGGTCCCAAATGAGGCACATGACCTGCATTGTGAGGGAGTGTCAGTTACAGCACTATGGCCATGTGGCGTGATTGCCCAAGGGTGATCAGGCTCACAGAGTCCTCATTGTCAAGGACCTGAGCGGCTGGCCCAGACCAAGGGGACGCCACGTAACACCAGGCTGTGGCAGATAGAGGGTCATATCTGGAGGGTGGGACTGGACTGGTGGATCTGTCTGCCTTGGGGGTTTCCAATCCGGGATCCTGAGCTGTTTTGTCATGTGGAGGGTGCGGCAATGTGCTGTACCAGTGAATGCTCCCTGACCTGACCTGATGTTTCATTAAACAAACTGTAAGGTTATTTTACAGTTGTATTTTTAAACAGGATCATATCATCGTTAGAGGTACTACAAGACATTCTGTATTTAGTGCAATCTCCAGGCGTATTCTTCTGTGCTTTCTGCCATCTGCGACTGTACTCCTCGTGCTCGTCAGTACAAGCTAATGAACATTTGTGAGACCACCCAAAATCTGCAGTTTCCTTCTAAGGTGTGTCTTCTGCCTTCTTTATGTATTCTAATAACTTAGGTGCCCCCATCTTAAAATGTTAAATGGTAAAATTATTTTAAACTTCTCTAGTGAGACACCGCTACATGAATACACAAGTCTAGACTGTGTATAGACCACCCCCAATCACAGCCATCTTGAATGTTCTTTGTAGTCATGTTGTTGTGAACCAGAGTTTGATGAAGTTCAGACTGACTTCAGCGATGCCCGACATTATTTATGCATTTATTTACTTTAATTTGGTCCTTAACTTGCTGTCTGGTGTAAATGCTTTGCCAGGTTCTCTGCCGTGTTTTAGTTCTGTTAATTTTAACAAATGTCATGCTTTGTGCATGTGGCGCATACCATTTCTGAGCTGTTTAATAAAGACTTCTATGTAATCGGCAATGCGCCGTTAAATTGTGTGAGGCTCAGACTGACAGCTATGCCGTACACAGAAGAGCTTTCTCTTTTATTACTGTTGGCATTTTAATTTTGTTCCTTTCAGTAAACTTGCTCCAAGAATATCTCCTGGAAATTGGATGTTAATGAACAATAAGGCAAGTGGCATACAGCTCCGTATTAAACTTGTAATTTACTTGTACTATCTGCCTGGTTTTCACATATATGTTTATCTTTTTATTTGATGTTTTTTGTTACAAGAACATCCCAAAGCAACCTACAGGTTTAGTAGACTGTGGGATGAATATACATGTTGATGGTATCTGATGTATTAATTAGAGACTTCATGGAACGTTACATTTGTATTTTAATAGTATATGATTTCACTACTTTATCTCTTGTCCTCTCTCAGTATGCCCTTAATGTAACAATGGAGGAGTCCGGTGATTCTACAGTTAACTCTCTGAGGGCTGAATATGTGCAGGAGAGCAGCTGCTGACCAGCGGAGTAGTCTTCACACATGCGCCGGCCACCAAAGCTAAAGGCAGATCTAGTGAGAGACCGAAGTGAAAGCACAAAGAAAAAGACTCTGTGGACAACGTTTGGCATATTATTACTGAATCGGACTCTGACTTACCAGACTCTGATTTTGATGCAAGTGATTTGGAGATCCTGCGGTGGGATGGCGCACTGCCCGGTGTTTGTTCCTGCCTTGTGCCCTGTGCTGGCTGGGATTGGCTCCAGCAGACCCCTGTGACCCTATGTTGGGATATAGCGGGTTGGAGAATGACTGACTGACTGACTGACTGACTGACTGACTGACTGACTGACTGGCTGATCTGGAGATCAAACACAAAAGTGATGTACCAGCATCAGCTGACCGGTGCCCACTGCCCAGTTGATCAAAGTGCTGAATGTGTTTGTGTAATGGCCGGTATTATATGTTGACATCTGCCGTGAAGGAGTTTAAATGCAGAGCTATTAAATATATACAGTATCTACATATACTATATTCTACTATATATATAGGGTTGAGACCCCGGCACACCCCAACAGGCGCTCAATAACCCCCTAACTGCACTGTGTGCTTCATCAGGCAGGAATTGTTTGTTCAACTGCAAGTCCACAGGCTTACCGCGTGACGTGTCACTCACCCAATGGTTGATGTGCAGAACATTTAAAACTGGCTGCTGACCTGGCCGTGTGCTCACTTTCTGTCGTCTCTCCTCCAGAATGACCCTGCTTGATGATAAAGGCCATCTGTTCTTTAACTCTGAAGAAGAGAGCTAATGCAGAACAACCGACAACATCACAGCTTGCTTGCTGGGTCTGTGTGTACTGAAGTGACGACAGCTCCCTTTAAATTAAATGACTGAGAATGTCGCTGTTCTCACAACAATAAAGCGGATTTTCTAGACACACCTCATTCTCACTTGTGCAAGTCTGTGACCCACACATCACAAGTGGGGTCTTGCACAGATGGATCCCCAACATCCTCAGCATGAGGTGCCTGTAGGGGCATCACAGGGATGTACCCGAGAAGATGGCTCCTTCAGAGGACCCTGAGTGTTTACTCTTTTGTTTTGAATGCACAGCCATGTTGATGCGCTGGGACGGGCAAAACTGGGCTGCCATCCTGACCCCATTTTTGATCAGGGGTGCAAAGTGGTGTGAAACCTCTCGAGAGTCTTGACGATTACGATATCCTGAAGCAGCAAGTTCTTTTTCATACTAGTATGAGCTCCCTAGCCGAGGAGTGTAAGTTCCAGCTGTAGGAGATCGACCCCAACCACCCTGTCTGGGGACAGCTGCAGGACTCGATAGACCTTATTATCCAAAGCTGGTTCTGTGGTGACTTTTTCCAGAACATTTTAGAAAACCTCATTATTGGCGCCGCGTTACTTGGTATAAGCGATGTAATGAGATGTTCTGGAGCAACGTCAAAATTCAGAGACTGGAAGGGGCCCAAGTCACTTGGAAGCAGAGGGGCTACCCTAGTCTGGCTACCACACCACTGAGAGAGACCCTCCAGCTGGCACCTCACACAGACGGTGCCATTGGGGAGATTCCTCAGCAGGGACTGAACACAGGGGCTTCCATCTCACTAGGGAGTGTTGTCTCCCACCTGCTCAGTCACTGGAGATCAGCTTGGTTGAGGTCTGTTGCTCTCAGGCCAAGCTCTTGTAAAAGGATAACTTTGGGGTCTCGGTTGGCTTGGGTGGGCACGAGGTCCCTGCCCCGTTGGACTCTACTGGTAGTGACCTCTGTGTAATCTGACGTGACTTGCTCCAGCAGATACTCTACATAAGCTTGGAGTGTGTAAACATTCACTGTGTTCATGGGATTATGGAGTATGAGACTGTACGACACCCTCTGAGATATTAGGGAAGGAACTTTAAAGTTTGGAATGCCGTTTCAGACTCTTCACCTTGGCCTTTCTTAGCTTTGAAGACTAATGCCCTATTCCCGTTTGCAAAGCGCCTCTTCCTTTAGTAGAAAGGGAGGAGCTGACAAGAATCAGTCAGGAAGTTGGCTTGGAGATTGAACCTGATTTGTCCTGTGAGGATGGGGACGATCCCTCATCTGAGTTTCCAGGACAGTTGGTGGGCTCTTCACAACAGGTGCATGAACTTTCAGCCTCCTTAGATGGGGTAGCTGCTTTGCACTCTGGGGAAACATTAGCTATGGAAGAGGGGGCTTCTGAGTCGGGCTCTGGGTAAGCATATGACTGACACACTCATTTGCAACAAGCCGACAACAGCTTAGATGTTGCACTTGAACACGCACATGTCGCAGATGATTTTTGCTATGAAGACTGGGTGGGGTGTCCTTGTGTCAAAACTCCCCACTTTTTAATTAAGAATGGCTTCTTGTATCAAGTGATTTCTGATTGCATTGGGGGTGGGCTGAGTGAACAGTTGGTGGTCCTGAGCGGTCGTAGAGACATGTTGTTGAAAATTGCTCAGACACATCTTGGAGGAGTTATCTCGATGCTGAGAAGATGAGGGATCACCTTTCAAAATGGTTTTATTGGCTGAATATGGGCAGAGATGGGGAGCAGTTTTGTGAGTTTTGCCCCAACTGTCAAGTTGTTTCCACTCTTAGAGCCACTAGGGCTCCATGTTCACCGATGCCTATTTTGGACGTCCCTTTGGACGTCAGGTTAGACATTCTGGTCCACTTCCCAACAGTAAGAGTGTTATCAGTACATGCTTGTGTTGGCTGATTATGCAACAAGATATACCAAGGTGGCCCCTTTGTGGAAGGCTAACATGTAGGATGTGACAAAGGCTTTGTCGGAGGTTTTTACTCGTATTGCCATTCCACACAAGATCAGGGTATGCATAATGAAACAGCTAAGTGAGAACCTAGCAACTAAACAATTGAGGACCACAGTTTACCATCCTCAGATGAATGGCCTGACTGAACGATTTAACAAGACTTTCAAACACATAGTTTGATCTGTGGCTCACGATGACCACGATGGGAGAAGGTGTTACATCTTTCTTGTGTTCACGGTTCGTGAGTCTCCCCAGGCATCTACCGGCTTATGTCCATTTGAACTATTATTTCTCAGGAGACCATGAGGGGTGTTGGATATTCTTTGGGAAGAATGGACAGGGGTTTCAGCACGAACAAGGGGCACAAAAACATAATTATTATACAAAAATCAAACTGTGAATTCCAAAAGGGCAATCGGGTACTTGTTTTGGTCCAGTCTGACCCACACAATTTTATGGCAAAATGGCTGGAGGCCAATGGCGTGGAGGAACGAATGAGCTCTGTGAAGTAGAGGGTTAGTATTCCTGGCTGGGGGAAACCTGTTCAGATCTTACATGTGAATGTTTTGTAGGAGTAGCGTGACCCTAATGAGGTGGTGGCCACTGCAGCTGAAGTCTCTCAGACTGAGATATTGACGAGGATTTGATGGACATGCAGAAGGCTGATTTACTGTCCCTGAATGGGAAGAACTCTGCTGTCTTTTCATTCTTGTCTGGCCGGACTGAACTCGCTGGACACAAGAATATGATTGGTGTTGAAGTAAAGATGTGTCCGTATCATTTACCAGAAGAAGAGAGGACTGAGGTACACAATAAGGAGAAGCAGATGCTTGAATTGGGTGTGATTCGCGAGACTGAAAGTGAATGGTGAGGTCTAATTTTTCTGATGCAGTGACAGTGTTGTGGTCACATTTTTGTTTTATTCATTTTATAAGTCTCTGCTGTGTTATTTTGAGGTTGTTTCTGGTCTCTGCGGTGGGTTGGCACCCTGCCCGGGATTGGTTCCTGCCTTGTGCCCTGTGTTAGCTGGGATTGGCTCCAGCAGACCCCTGTGACCCCTGTGTTCGGATTCAGCAGGTTGGAAAAAGGATGGATGTTTCTGGTCTGGTTTTGGTTTATGTCTACAACCGTTGGGGTCAAGGTCGACATGTTTTGCTTTCACAGCCATCTTTTGACTGGTTTGGATGCTCAGGATATTCACAATTTGTTCAAACACTGCTTATTTTATCCACCTTCTTTGTCTCTTTATCTCTCTTTTATCCTTTATTTTTTATCACCATAATAATAATTCATTACATTTATATAGTGCTTTTTTCAGTACTCAAAGCGCTACCCACACAGGGAGGAACCGGGAAGCAAACCCACAATCTTCCACAGTCTCCTTACTGCAAAGCAGCAACACTACCACTGCGCCACCTGGGAGGATACTAATGTCTATGTCTAATATGTCACAATCTCATCTTTCATTCTCTGATTTACAACAAAATGTGGTGTCTTAGGAACAGAGGAATGTGAATTAGAGACAGCGAGAGATAAGAGAGTCAGAGAAATAGAGAAAGAAAAGAGAGGAAAAAGACAAGAGTCTCGTCCGGTGTGAGAGATGGCCATCTAGGACGGAGCTCTACTGGCAGTGGTGTTTTTACGTTACTACAATCATTCTGAGGTATCCTGTATTTAGACAACCTGAGTGGATTTAATTACAAGTGTATACAAGAATATACAAGCATGAGCAACAGACCAAGGGTTCAGAAAGAGAAGGAAAAGGAAGCTAAAGCTTCATCAAAGTTTAAACGGGGCTCAAGTTCCAGTTCATGATACAGACAACCAGAGACTGGCTTGGAAAAGACCGGCAAAGGAACGGATCAGCAGGGATCTCATGCTGTAGAATCAACACCAGTAGTAGAAATGCCAGACGTCCCTCACATCTTATTATCTTTGGATGCAGAAAAAGCATTTGACATCTTTGAATGGGACGACCTCTTCATCACATTGCCCAAATATAAGTGCATGGATCAAACTACTTTATATTACTCCACAAGACTCTGTTTGTATTAACATTATTTCAAACTCACTCCTTCAAACTGGCTGCCATTCGTCACCATTGCACTATACGTTCACCATTGAGCCATTGGCTGTTCACTTTTGAAATGTATCAGAGATAAAGGGGATTATCAGTTAAGGCCTTGAACACACAATATCAGCATATGCAGATGGTATGGTCCTGTTTATATCTGACCCAGTGCATTCTGGGCCAGCAGTCCTAACAGCACATATGCAGATGGTATGGTCCTGTTTATATCTGACCCAGTGCATTCTGGGCCAGCAGTCCTAACAGCACATATGCAGATGGTATGGTCCTGTTTATATCTGACCCAGTGCATTCTGGGCCAGCAGTCCTAACAGCACATATGCAGATGGTATGGTCCTGTTTATATCTGACCCAGTGCATTCTGGGCCAGCAGTCCTAACAGCCCTTGCATTGTTTCACAAGATATCAGGACTCAGACTCGTGTGAATAAAGTGTGCTTTGTCCAGTGAACTCTCCAGCACACAATACTAGACTGGCACCTTCCCATTTATTTCAGCAGATCAGTTTAAATATCTAGGGCTAAACATCACAAGTCAATATAAAGATCTTTATCAACAACATCGGGCGGCACGGTGGCGCAGTGGTACAGTGGTAGCGTTGCTGCCTCGCAGTTACGAGACCCGGGTTCACTTCCTGGGTAATTCCCTGCGTGGAGTTTGCATGTTCTTCCCATGTCTGCGTGGGTTTCCTCCCAAAGACATGCAGGTTAGGTGGATTGGCGATTCTAAATTGGCCCTAGTGTGTGCTTGGTGTGTTTGTGTGTGTCCTGCGGTGGGTTGGCACCCTGCCCAGGATTGGTTCCCTGCCCTGTGTTAGCTGGGATTGGCTCCAGCAGACCCCTGTGTTCGGATTCAGCAGGTTGGAAAATAGATGGATGTTTCTGGTCTGGTTTTGGTTTATGTCTACAACCGTTGGGGTCAAGGTCGACATGTTTTGCTTTCACAGTCATCTTTGGACTGGTTTGGATGCTCAGGATATTTACAATTTGTTCAAACACTGCTTATTTTATCCTCCTCCTTTGTCTCTTTATCTCTCTTTTATCCTTTATTTTTTATCACCATAATAATAATTCATTACATTTATATAGTGCTTTTCTCAGTACTCAAAGCGCTACCCACACAGGGAGGAACCGGGAAGCAAACCCACAATCTTCCACAGTCTCCTTACTGCAAAGCAGCAGCACTACCACTGCGCCACCTGGGAGGATACTAATGTCTATGTCTAATATGTCACAATCTCATCTTTCATTCTCTGATTTACAACAAAATGTGGTGTCTTAGGAACAGAGGAATGTGAATTAGAGACAGCGAGAGATAAGAGAGTCAGAGAAATAGAGAAAGAAAAGAGAGGAAAAAGACAAGAGTCTCGTCCGGTGTGAGAGATGGCCATCTAGGACGGAGCTCTACTGGCAGTGGTGTTTTTACGTTACTACAATCATTCTGAGGTATCCTGTATTTAGACAACCTGAGTGGATTTAATTACAAGTGTATACAAGAATATACAAGCATGAGCAACAGACCAAGGGTTCAGAAAGAGAAGGAAAAGGAAGCTAAAGCTTCATCAAAGTTTAAACGGGGCTCAAGTTCCAGTTCATGATACGGCCAACCACAGACTGGCTTGGAAAAGACCGGCAAAGGAACGGATCAGCAGGGATCTCATGCTGTAGAATCGATAGATAGATAGATACTTTATTAATCCCAATGGGAAATTCACATTCTTCAGCAGCAGCATACTGATACAATAAATAATATTAAATTAAAGAATGATAATAATACAGGTGAAAAAAAACAGACAATAACTATGTATAATGTTAAATATTAACGTTTACCCCCCCTGGTGGAATTAAAGAGTCGCATAGTTTGGGGGAGGAACGATCTCCTCAATCTGTCTGTGGAGCAGGACAGTGACAGCAGTCTGTCGCTGAAGCTGCTCTTCTGTCTGGAGATGACATTATTTAGTGGATGCAGTGGATTCTCCATAATTGATAGGAGCCTGCTGAGCGCCCTTCGCTCTGCCACAGATGTTAAACTGTCCAGCTCCATGCCAACAATAGAGCCTGCCTTCCTCACCAGTTTGTCCAGGCGTGAGGCGTCTTTCCTCTTAATGCTGCCTCCCTAGCACACCACTGCGTAGAAGAGGGTGCTCGCCACAACTGTTTGATAGAACATCTGCAGCATCTTATTGCAGATGTTGAAGGAAGCCAGCCTTCTAAGGAAGTATAACCGGCTTTGTCCTTTCTTGCACAGCGCATCAGTATTGGCAGTCCAGTCTAATTTATCATCCAGCTGCACTCCCAGATATTTATAGGTCTGCACCATCTGCACACAGTCACCTTTGATGATCACTGGGTCTATGAGGGGTCTGGGCCTCCTAAAATCCACCACCAGCTCCTTGGTTTTGCTGGTGTTCAGGTGTAGGTGGTTTGAGTCGGACCATTTAACAAAGTCATTGATTAGGTCCCTATACTCCTCCTCCAGCCCATTCCTGATACAGCCCACGATAGCAGTGTCATCAGCGAACTTTTGCACATGGCAGGACTCCGAGTTGTATTGGAAGTCCGATGTATATAGGCTGAACAGGACCGGAGAAAGTACAGTCCCTTGTGGCGCTCCTGTGTTGCTGACCACAATGTCAGACGTGCAGTTCCCAAGACGCACATACCGAGGTCTGTCTTTAAGATAGTCCACGATCCATGCCACTAGGTATGAATCTAATCCCATCTCTGTCAGCTTGTCCCTAAGGAGCAGAGGTTGGATTGTGTTGAAGGCGCTAGAGAAGTCTAGAAACATAATTCTTACAGCACCACTGCCTCTGTCCAAATGAGAGAGGGATCGGTGTAGCATATAGATGATGGCATCTTCCGCTCCCACCTTCTCCTGATATGCAAACTGCAGAGGGTCAAGGGCGTGTTGAACCTGTGGCCTAAGGTGGTGAAGCAGCAGCCTCTCCATGGTCTTCATCACATGTGATGTCAGAGCAACAGGCCGAAAGTCATTCAGCTCACTAGGACGTGATACCTTTGGTACTGGGGTGATACAAGATGTTTTCCAAAGCCTCGGGACTCTCCCCTGTTCCAGGCTCAGGTTGAAGATGCGCTGTAGAGGACCCCCCAGCTCCGATGCACAGACCTTCAGCAGTCGTGGCGATACTCCATCTGGACCCGCTGCTTTGCTGGCACGAAGTCTCCTCAGCTCTCTGCTCACTTGCGCTGTTGTTATTATGGGTGGGGATGTTTTTCCTATGCTGGTATCAGCAGAAGGATGTGTGGAGGGTGCAGTACTCCGAGGTGAGAGTGAGAGTGGGTTAGGGTGGTCAAACCTGTTAAAAAAGTTGTTCATTTGGTTTGCTCTCTTCATGTCTCTCTCAATGGTGGTACCCCGCTTCGAGCTGCAGCCAGTGATGATCTTCATCCCATCCCACACTTCCTTCATGCTGTTATTCTGCAACTTCTGCTCCAGCTTTCTCCTGTACTGCTCCTTCGCCGCCCTGAGTTGGACTCGGAGTTCCTTCTGCACGCGCTTGAGCTCATGCTGATCACCGTCTTTAAAAGCCCTTTTCTTCTGATTCAAAAGGCCCTTGATGTCACTTGTAATCCATGGCTTGTTGTTAGCATAGCAGCGTACTGTTCTTACTGGAACTACAATGTCCATACAGAAGTTGATGTAGTCAGCAGTGCAGTCAACAACCTCCTCAATGTTCTCACTATGTGATCCCTGCAGGATATCCCAGTCTGTAGTTCCAAAAAGTTCTCTCAGAGTATTCTCAGCCTCCGGGGTCCACTTCCTGAATGATCGTGTGGTTACAGGTAGGACTCTAACTTTTGGTTTATAGTGAGGCTGAAGCTGAACCAGGTTATGATCTCCTTTCCCAAGCGCAGGCAGCGGGGTGGCGCTGTATGCGTCTTTAACGTTTGCATACAGTAAATCAATAGTCTTATTTCCCCGGGTGTTACAGTAGAATGCAGGCAATGTTTTGTCCAGCGTCACATGGTTAAAGTCTCCAGCGATTAGCACAAGCGCCTCAGGGTGCTGCGTTTGTAACTTAGCAACAGCGGAATGGATGATGTCACTCGCTGACTCCACGTCTGCCCGAGGAGGAATGTATACAATAACAACAATGACATGTCCAAACTCTCTGGGCAAATAGTAGGGACGTAAACTTACGGCCAACAGTTCGATATCCCTGCAGCAAGTGGAGATTTTGACGTTAACATGTCCAGAGTGACACCACCGTGTATTAATATAGAGAGCGAGTCCTCCTCCTTTGTGCTTACCACAGGTACTTGCATCTCTGTCCGCTCTAACTGTGCTAAACCCGGGTAGCTCCACGTTGGCATCTGGGATGGTGTTATTTAGCCACGTTTCGCAGAAACACAACAAACTGCATTCTCTGTAGGTCCTTACATTTTTCACCATCAACACCAGTAGTAGAAATGCCAGACGTCCCTCACATCTTATTATTATATTTGGATGCAGAAAAAGCATTTGACATCTTCGAATGGGACAACCTCTTCATCACATTGCCCAAATATAAGTGCATGGATCAAACTACTTTATATTACTCCACAAGACTCTGTTTGTATTAACATTATTTCAAACTCACTCCTTCAAACTGGCTGCCATTCGTCACCATTGCACTATACGTTCACCATTGAGCCATTGGCTGTTCACTTTTGAAATGTATCAGAGATAAAGGGGATTATCAGTTAAGGCCTTGAACACACAATATCAGCATATGCAGATGGTATGGTCCTGTTTATATCTGACCCAGTGCATTCTGGGCCAGCAGTCCTAACAACCCTTGCATTGTTTCACAAGATATCAGGACTCAGACTCGTGTGAATAAAGTGTGCTTTGTCCAGTGAACTCTCCAGCACACAATACTAGACTGGCACCTTCCCATTTATTTCAGCAGATCAGTTTAAATATCTAGGGCTAAACATCACAAGTCAATATAAAGATCTTTATCAACAACATCTTGCTATTCAAACTGTAATGATCTGGACATCAACACAAACCGATGAATATACACAAGCCTGGTGTGCAATAGAAATCAAATCTTGCTGTTCTTCTTTATATGCCCTGCTGTGTGGCCCAGTAAATACAAATTATCATCAATATGCTAATAATTCAACTGTCCGTCACTCACTTAGAAAATTGAACCAATGTAAGAAGCAATTAAAGACAGAGAAGCTCTAATCTGTCACACTTTTACATGATAATCATCTTTCTCTGCCCTCTCAATCCTACACAGTATTTAATGTTTGAACAACATCCTGAATTTAAACACTTTGAGGACTGTATATTGATCATATCTTTGCATCTTATGAACAATTACATTTCAAATGTAACTTCCCAGTAACACAATTTTTCCACTACTTTCTTATCACTTTAACTTTGCTAACAGGAACCTGCCCAGTTTTCCTCAACTCCCAGCCATTTCTATTCCAGAGTTAATCCTGATCAGTCTAAAGACTCGGACAGCATCTCAGTAAAATAGAAAAGCATCTTGACGTCTCTTCCTTTCACAGATCCTACGGTGTGGATAGCGCTTTGAGTACTGAGAAAAGCGCTATATAAATGTAATGAATTATTATTATTATTATTATGTTGGTATGAAAGGATCATTCACTTACCATCTGTGAAAAGGAGTGGAAGGCAGCCAGCCACACACACAGAGACGTCACTCCAACTCCAAATGCACAAAGCACTCAATCATTCCATTTCAAATCTTTTATCAAGCACATTTATCTAACTTCAAATTGTCCAAAATGGATCCAGACCAAGACTCAACCTGTGAACATCTCTCACTGGGCCTCATGGTTTGGGCCTGCATGAAATTGACGTCATTCTGGACCAAAACCTTTGACTGCCTAGCAGACAGCCTCGGCGTCACAGTCACTCCTGACCCATTAACAGCTGTGCTTGGTGGGCTCCAGCAGGGTGGGCTTACAGTGGAGAAGGACACACCAACTGTAATGGCCTTCACTGCATTACTAGAATGAATGACGACTTATCCTGCTCAACTGACAGAATCCCACCCCCCACCTCTTTTAAGTCAGTGGGTAACTGATGTCCTGGAATATTTGAAATTGGAAAAATCAAATTCCCACTTAGAGGAACCGCTCAAAACTGAATTAAAATATGGCAGGATCTCATTAACGAGTCAAATCTTAGAATAGCCATTTAAATTGGGCAGTAGGACATTCCTCTTTGTCTCTTTTTTATTTCCTTTTTTAAAGCTTTGCTCATCTTGTAGTCTCTCCTCTCTTTCTCTTGGTGGCGGTTGAATTGTGAAGTTTGACAGGATTGTATGGAAAAGAACAGAAACTCACCTGTAAAAACTGCTCACCACTCAGAGGTTCAGACGACTGCACGAGTACCTGCAGATGACAAGAGCAGAATGGGGACTGTGAAGATGGCATTTGGTGACATTCACTGGGCAGGCATTACTAGAACAGGGCAGTTCAAATATAACACATAACTGATGAGCATCTAAAACACTGAAGACCACTAAAGTACCAGTCAGTGCCCAGCATACCCTCTGCTGTGTAACACACTGGGCTCACTGGTGTGTAAAGACTTGTGGAAGACTTAGCAGCTCTCACTTTATCTCTTGGCTGTTCCTCTTCACCACAGATGGTCTTCAGGTCCTGTTAGTCAGAGAAGTCAGGCGTGTAGTGTTCAGCTGGAGTGCCCACCAAGAATGAGCAGAACACTCTGTGCTGAGGTCCTTTAAAGGCTTTAGCCATCACATCTCTGGGGTTCTGTCCAAGCAGATCCTTTCACAGAGTTTGACTCATCAGATCCTTCAGACCAACATAAATTCTAAATGTCACATCTGGAGGAAACCATGCAGAGCTTTCACATCAGAGCCAAGAAGACTGCAGGCCGTGATCGCTGCCAAAGGGGCTTCAAGTAAGTACTGAGTAAAGGGTCTGATTACTTGGGTCAGTGGGATATTTCAGGTTTTATTTTTATTTAATTTGCAAGAATGTCTTAAATTCGACTTTCACTTTATGAACTGAAATGACTTTAGTACAAGGCTGCAACATAAGAAAATGTGGAAAAGTGAAAGGGTCTGAAGACTTTCTGAAGGCGCTGTATGTGGACATGTCCAGAGTTGATCTTCTGTTAAAGGCAATCTTTAGATAAAGGTGACAGAACACAACCACATGCACATTCGGTAGTAAATATTATCATTTCAATAAACAGAAATGCAAATTCCACATATGGAAAAAGTAAGTGCACCCCTCCATTGATCAGCACCTCAAATACCTCAAATTAGAATCAGGTGGTGATGATGATAAGGACATCCTGAGAGAGGATCTCGTCTGAAGCTGTCTTCTTATTGAACCCTCCCACATTTAAGTTGGTTTGCTCTGGTGTTGAAGTGTGTGTTATCACAAAAGAGCTCTCTGAGGCCTTCAAAGTGAAGGGTGTAGATGACTCTGAGTTTGGGAAGGAATTTCAAGAGATCTTCAGACAAAAGGTGCTGAGAGAAGGACCTCCAGGTAGTACTTGTCACTGATGACTTTAAAGTGCACGAGTCTGCCATTAGAAAGAGGCTTCACACATGAGATCTGCATGGGAGGTGTGCCAGGAGGAAACCAGAAAGAACATCAGGGCAACGCTAAATTTGATCTGTGAGCCCATTGGGAGGTCAAGTGACTTGCTGAGGGTCAGTATTTGAACTCACAACCTCAGGGTGTGAAGCACAACAGCACACTACCTGCTGTGACGTCTGGGCCTGATGCTCCTTCTCTGCTCTTGTGTGGTCGGCCTCATAAGCTAGATTAGCTCTGCACTGCGTCTGATATCTCACTATGTGGTGACTACTGAAGAGCCTATGTCATAGTGTGTCACCTTAAACGTTGTGGAAGCCGGCCTGGACACAGACAGGCGGACACCGCTGGTTTGCAACCAAACACACATTTATTTATATTTACAAGTGAAACAGCACACAACCCAGTACTTCCATACTCTCACCCCCAAAGTCCAGGCCTCACAATGCCTCTCTTCAGGTCCGCCTCCACTCCTGTCCTCCCGAGCTCCGTCTTTCTTCCTCCCAACTCCAGGCATTGAATGGAGGGAGGTGGCCCCTTTTAAACCCACCCGGACGTGCTCTAGGTGCCTCCCAATGAGCTCCTGCCAGCACTCCCTGGTGTGACTGAAATGCCGGCTGTGCACCCGGAAGCACTTCGGGTGTCACTGGTCTTCTTTCCCCCAGCACTCCCAGGTGTGGCAGAAGTGCTGAGGGCCAGGGCTCCTCAAGCATTGCGGCGTCCCCTGGCGGTGACCACGGGCCCCTATTGGGTTGAGCTTCCAAGCTCCTTTCCCATGGTCCCCAAAGCCACCAGGGCGGTCAGCCCCTCATGGTCTGGAGGAGGCATAAGCCCTCCTCCGGTCCTTCTTGGAGTCCCGGCTGGGTACCATCCCCAGCCGCTCACCACAACATGTTAGCCTATCAGCATAAGTCATGTCACTTTAGTGTCTGTCAATTTAATGTTATGTGCCACCTGTCACTTTGGTAATAATATTTTTAACTTAACTTTAATTTTCTACCTTTATATTCATTCTGATCTATGTGTATACAGTATTAATTTATTTATATACTTCTGTAAAAAGCCACATTTCTAAAGCCAAAGCTCTATCTAATTCTAAATTCTAATTTATGTTGACACAGCATTTTTATCAACTAAGAAATGCACAGAAGCAATTAAAAGATTAATAAAAGGTTAAGTTATATCATTAAGCCTGTTGAATATAACTCAAGTAATGTTACGCTCAAACCATATAATGCACTGATTAGACCTCATCTGGAGTGTTGTGTGCCACTCTGGTCACCAAGAAAAACATAGCACCACTTGAAGCTGTGCAGAGGAGAACAGCCAGGTGCATCATGGGACTGAAGGCCATGTCCTACTGTGACAGACTCAGAGAATTAGACCTGCTTAGTCTGAACAAGGCAAACTGGTCCCAGGTGAGGGATGAGACAAAGTGCGGTTCAACATAACCTCCTATGATGAATAAAAAATTTGGACGGCGTTTACCCTCGCTCAGACACGAGTCACCGGGGCCCGCCTCTGGAGCCAGACGTGGAGGTGGGGCTCGATGGCGAGCACCTGGTGGCTGGGCCTGCACCCATGGGGCTCGGCTGGGCACAGCCTGAAGAGGCAAAATGGGTCCCCCTTTCTATGGGCTCACCACCTATGGGAGGGGCCAAGGAGGTCGGGTGCAGTGTGAGTTGGGTGGTGGCCAAAGGCGGGGACCTTGGTGGTCCGATCCTCGGCTATAGAAGCTGGCTCTTGGGACATGGAATGTCACCTCTATGAAGGGGAAGGAGCCTGAGCTTGTGCGTGAGGTTGAGAGGTTCCAGCTAGATATAGTCGGGCTCACCTCGACGCACAGCTTGGACTCTGGAACCAATCTCCTTGAGATGGGCTGGACTCTCTACCGCTCTGGAGTTGCCCCCGGTGAGAGGCGCCAAGCGGGTGTAGGCATTCTTATTGCCCCCCGGGGGGGGGGGGGTCCTAACTGTTGTTTGTGCGTACCCACCCTTTTTGAAGTCCCTGGAGAGGGTGCTAGAGGGCATACCATCTGGGGACTCCCTCGTTCTGCTGGTAGACTTCAATGCTCACGTGGCCAATGACAGTGAGACCTGGAACGGTGTGATTGGGAGGAATGGCCCCCCTGATCTGAACCCGAGCGGTGTTTTGTTATTGGACTTCTGTGCTCGTCACAGATTGTCCATAACGAACACCATGTTCAAGCATAGGGGTGTTCATATGTGCACTTGGCACCAGGACACCCTAGGCCTCAGTTCGATGATCGACTTTGTGGTCGTGTCGTCGGACTTGCGGCCACATGTCTTGGACACTCGGGTGAAGAGAGGGGTGGAGCTGTCAACTGATCACCACCTGGTGGTGAGTTGGCTTCGATGGTGGGGAAGGATGCCAGTCAGGCCTGGTACGCCCAAGCATGTTGTGAGGGTCTGCTGGGAACATCTGGCAGAGCCCCCTGTCAGAAGTAGCTTCAACTCCCACCACCAGCAGAACTTCAACCACATCCCGAGGGAGGTGGGGGACATCGAGTCCGAATGGGCCATGTTCCATGCCTCTATTGTTGAGGCAGCTGACCGGAGCTCTGGCTGTAAGGTGGTCGGTGCCTGTCATGGTGGCAATCCCCCAACCCATTGGTGGACACCAGCGGTGAGGGATGCCATCAAGCTGAAGAAGGAGTCCTATTGTCCTGTGGGACTCTGGAGGCAGCTGATAGGTACCAGCAGGCCAAGCGGAATGCGGCTTCGGTGGTTGCTGAGGCAAAAACTTGGGCGTAGGAGGAGTTTGGGGAGGCCATGGAGAACGACTTTCGGACTTTGAGGAGATTCTGGTCCACCATCCAGCGTCTCAGGAGGGGGAAGCAGTGCAGTGTCAATACTGTATATGGTGGGGATATTGCGCTGCTGACCTCGACTCGGGACTTTGTGGGTCGGTGGGGGGAGTACTTCGAAGACCTCCTCAATCCCACTAACATGCCTTCCAATGAGGAAGCAGAGCCTGGGGACTCAGAGGTGGGCTCCCCCATCTCTGGGACTGAGGTCACTGAGGTGTTCAAAAAACTCCTTGGTGGCAGGGCCCCAGGGGTGGATGAGATATGCCCGGAGTTCCTCAAGGCTCTGGATGTTGTAGGGCTGTCTTGGTTGACACGTCTCTGCAACATCGCATGGACATCAGGGTCAGTGCCTCTGGATTGGCAGACTGGGGTGGTGGTCCCCCTTCTTAAAGAGTGGGACCGGAGGTTGTGTTCCAACTACAGAGGGATCACACTCCTCAGCCTCCCTGGAAAAGTCTATTTGGGGGTCCTGGAGAGGAGGGTCCGTCGGATAGTCGAGCCTTGGATTCAGGAGGAACAGTGTGGTTTTCGTTCTGGTCGCGGAACAGTGGACCAGCTCTACACTCTTAGCAGGGTCCTGGAGAGTGCATGGGAGATCGCCCAACCAGTGTACATGTGTTTAGTGGACTTGGAAAAGGCGTTCGACTGTGTCCCTCGGGGAATCCTGTGGGGGGTACTCCGGGAGTATGGGGTACCGGAACCCCTGATAAGAGCTGTTCGGTCCCTGTACGATCGGTGTCAGAGCTTGGTCCGCATTGCCGGCAGTAAGTTGAACCCGTTTCCAGTAAGAGTTGGACTCCGCCAGGGCTGCCCTTTGTCACCGATTCTGTTCATAACTTTTATGGACAGAATTTCTAGGTGCAGCCAAGGTGTTGAGGGGGCCCAGTTTGGTGGACTCAGGATTGGGTCACTGCTTTTTGCAGATGATGTTGTCCTGTTTGCTTCATCAGGCCGTGATCTTCAGCTCTCTCTGGATCGGTTCACAGCTGAGTATGAAGTGGCTGGGATGGGAATCAGCACCTCCAAATCTGAGACCATGGTCCTCAGCCGGAAAAGGGTGGAGTGCCCTCTCAGGGTTGGGAGCGAGATCCTGCCCCAAGTGGATGAGTTCAAGTATCTCAGGGTCTTGTTCACGAGTGAGGGAAGAATGGAGCGTGAGATCGACAGGCGGATCGGTGCGGCATTCGCAGTGATGCGGGCTCTGCATCGGTCTGTCGTGGTGAAAAAGGAGCTGAGCCATAAGGCAAAGCTCTCAATTTACCAGTCGATCTATGTTCCTACCCTCACCTATGGTCATGAGCTATGGGTAGTGACCGAAAGAACGAGATCGCGAATACAAGCGGCTGAAATGAGTTTCCTCCGCAGGGTGTCTGGGCTCTCCCTTAAAGATAGGGTGAGAATCTCAGAGTAGAGCCGCTGCTCTTCTGCATCGAGAGGAGTCAGATGAGGTGGCTCGGGCATCTGATCAGGATGCCTCCTGGACACCTCCCTGGTGAGGTGTTCTGGATACATCTAACTGGGAGGAGGCCCCGGGGAAGACCCAGGACATGCTGGAGGGCCTGGGAATGCCTCGGGATTCTCCTGGAAGAGCTAGAAGAAGTGGCCGGGGAGAGGGAAGTCTGGGCATCTCTGCTCAAGCTGCTGCCCCCGCGACCCGACCTCGGATAAGCGGAAGAGGATGGATGGATGGATGGATGGATGGATAGTCTGAACAGAGAAGACTGTGTGGGGACCTCATCCAGGTATTTCAAATCCAAAAAAGGCATCGACAAAGGAGATCCAGCAACATTCTTTTGACCAGAGAGTGAATCATGAACTCGAGGACATCAGTGGAAATTAAGGTGAAGTGTGTTTAAAACTGAAGCCAGGATGCACTTCTTTACACAAAGAGCTGTGAGACTCTGAAAGAAACTACAGGGTGGTCCAGATCTAATTATGCAGATCCAGATCATCTGGATGACTTTGATTTATGCGGGGGCGATTCCAGTTTGGTGCAAAGACGATTCTTCATGTCGTCAGTTTGCACACTTCTCGATGGTATGGGATTTTTCAGGTGATTTTCTATGTAATAAACTTAAGTTATAGTAGCATAATGAAAATTGCATAATTAGATCTGGACCACCCTATTCCGAGACATGGAGTTGAAGCAGAAACCTTGAGAACCTTTAAGAAGATTTTGAATGAGACATTGAGACGGCTTAGCTATTAGCTAAACAAAACGAGCCTGATGGGCTGAATGGTCTCCTCTTATTTGTCAAATTTATGTTTCTTAATTCTTCCCTTTGGAGGTTATGGCGTTCAGTGTTTAGACCCAAAACGTTCTTAATTTCCTTTGTCAAAAACAGCATATTAAATGAGCTTCAGGTATGACAATTCTTATTGTGTATATACCAATTTTGTAAAAATGACTAATAGTATATTTCGTATATTTCTAAGATTGTTTTAAAATCTGATTTTTTAAAACATTTTCAGTTTCAGTGTTCGTATCCAAAGAATGTCTATTAGGTATCGTCTCTTATTCTAATTTTGTTGGCCTGGACTGGTATTTTATGTGTGGAGGTCTTAGAGTTCCCCCCAGAGTCTGAAATAATTAAGTGGTGGTACAAAGTCATTGCTGATTAATGCAAATCCTTTGAAATCTCAGTTATTGTGATTCAGGGATCCCTTGACACGTACAGTAGAATGAGAGCTGCGTCTGTGGAGCAAGCAGTGAATATCGCTATCTTTGAAATATATTTAAGTACCCAGAAGAGTTTATAACAAACAATCCTGTCCAAAAATGGGTTCTGATTGCTGTGCATCTTCAAAACTAATTTTATGATCAAGTTATGACAATTCAAAATGATAACCCATTGGTTAAGTTATTCTTCTGTTCTATAAATATCCTCAAATATGTGATATTAGCGTATGCTGCAGCAAATTGATTGTCCTTGGCTGTGCTCTTCACTTGAAGATGAAATTCCTCAAATCTAAAGCTGTTTGATCCTAAGGAGATTTCCAGGAGTTGGAGGATGTACTTCTCCAATCGGTCATTCTTAGTGTCCATTCCCTCATCAACGGCTTTATTTGTAGACAGACTTGCAGCATCATAAACAACGAGTAACCGTCTCGTATGGAAATCATTTAAGTTATTAATGAAACCTTTTAAGTCTTTAACATAACATTCAGGTTTCGTTGCAAACTGATTATGTGGAAATCCCAAAACTCTGCTACAGCCCACGTTTCACTTGCACAGTCAGAGACAATACAATGGGTGACCCCCGTAGGGATGCAGTAGGGTACCACCCAAGTCGCCGGCGCAGCGCGTAGAAACCTGCAGGCCTGGGGTTATTTGGGCCCATTAAGGACGGAGAATTGGCATTCTCATAATGTCACTGAACTTCTGGCGCTGCCATGAGTGGCCTGCCGGTAACAGCAGCTCCAGTGTTTGTCTGTCTTCATTTGTTATTTATCATTTTAATTTCTGCAATTGTTCTTTTAGGGTTTCGTTCCTAGCTACTCACGTATCGTTTACCCCCACAGGATACAGCAGCATTTGAGTCTGTCTATCGGGTTGCAGTCTTCTTAAAGTTTTCTGTTAAATGACAGATTCTTGCTCTCCATTTGGACAAGTGGATTATAAAACTTTCCAGTTCTGTTAAAGTTGGAATTATCCAATATAGTAATTGGCAACGGTCCTGTTAAGGACCAATTTAACCTTTTGGGCTGTTTTTTTGAGAACTCTTGGTAACAGAATATCTTTTAGTATTGTTAGCAGTACTGTCTATTCTGGGCCGTAAGATGGCGCCGACTGGTGTGGCTGGCCATCTGCTCGTGTCTCTAGTCTATGTTTTAACTTTGTTTTTATGTTTTAGTTTATCCCAACGGCCACTGTCCTATGATCGTAAGTCTTTACTATGTATATAACATTACTTCTATTTATTATGTATTTTATTTTATTTTCATATGTTTCATTTCTATTTATGTTTTATGCTAATTTGTTTTGTTTTTCTTTTATTCTATTATTGTAAAGCACTTTGGCCACAGCATTACTATGTTGTTTTAAATGTGCTATATAAATAAATTGACATTGACATTGTCCTTCTGTGTGTTTACTATCTGGCTCTAAATCATTTATGTAAATTGTTAATGAGGAGAATGAATATCCTGTTTCTGAAGAGTTTAGGGGCGTACTGACAGGTACGTTTTGATTGCAATTGTTTGGAGGACATTTTCATCGCTCCCATAAAGAAGGTACCATTCTAATCACGTGGATCACTTTGATTTGGTCTTATTGACATTTGTGTTTGACGTTCTACTTGCAATTCCTGTTCTACTGTTTTTAGCAGAAATCTCAGTATAACCGTCCCCTTCTTCAAAAAGGTCATCCTTCTTTGGAATACAAGTCTAGGGTACATCTGTGAGCCTTCAGGATCGACTCTTCAAAGAGAACTTCGTACTCTCGAGGCTGTGATACGAGAATCGTCTCTCATTACAGAGGATTGCTTAAGTCACCTCCGTGCTGAGGACATTTACAGAGTAATTTGAATTGTCATGTTAGCCATGTCTAAACCACACGCTGGCTGTCTTTAAATAGACGAGTAATGGAACGTGATGTATGCATTGCCATGAGCCATTAGCTAAACTCCACAATTCTGTTAACTCTGTCCAGTACATTTAGTTTGGACTCAAAGACTTCTCGTCTGAAGATGGCCACGTGTCACTCTCTATCCAGAGGTAGGACAGAGCCTCTGGATTTCCTCCACTAGATGGTCTCCATCTGAGACTGGTGAATACAAGTCAGACCCTCTAAGCTAAAATAAAACAGAGGATCACTTAAAGCCATTATGGTATTTAAAATGTCCTGACAGATGACAATGACTTAAACTACCGACTAATACAAAATGTCGTAAAACAACTGTGTGTGTGCTGCAGTAAAGCTGAAGTATATGAGTGACTGTAGCTGCCTTTGCACTGGACGCCAACAGCCAAAGCCAAAGTTAAGATCAGGCTTTGAACCCAAGCACTGTGCCTGGCCCAAGGTTCTTGAGCTGTGATTGTGATTTGATCTGACCATGAAGACCACTAAGAGGTGTTGGAAAGATTCAGATTATGAAAGCAAAGGTCACAATGGAGAAATGCTCTATGACAAACAAGTCAATATTCAGAAAATCAAAAATTTCTCAAAAGTACTCAGCTGACTTATTTCCAAGTGTTGTGAAAAAGCAGAATTTCCACCACAAACAAACAGTTAGGGAATGTCCCCGTATATTGTCCAGCAGACAAAGCAAGAAAATAGTCACAAAACCAAACAAAATACTTTAAAAAAGCAATTGACAACTGGAAGCAGGGAAATGGCATTTTTATACAGAAACAAGATGGCTGGAGGAAATGATGTGGCAGACAATAACGTCATAACGGGTGGACGGAAGTGACGCTTTCATCTGGGATTGAGTGTGGAAGTGACATTGGGGCGGCCATCTTGGGTTATCCAAAAGTTGGCGTGTGAGTATATTGGCTATTTTTCTTCTTTTGGTCTGATGAAAAAGAGAGAAAGGGCGTTAGTACCATAAATTCACCCTTGATCTCACGATGTTTCACTCACCTCAGGGCTTGCACGTGTGTGACACAAGTAAATATGTCCACTTCCAGTGGCCCTTTTCCAGACAGTTCATAAGATCTTAACAAGTGAAGCTCTTCTAAACGGTAAAAAATTTAACTAAGGCTTTACATACCATTGGGCAATTTAATCTTGTTATAGAAGTGTGTACTACTTGACTACATTCCACCCTACCTAAAATCATCAACCATTATTATAATCCCTAAAACAATAGCCACGGAGAGCTTGAATGGTTATAGACCGGTGTCACTCAACGCCGGTGGGTAATGAAGTGCTACGAGAGACTGGTCTTACAGCACATTAAATCCTGCCTTCCACCCACTTTCGACCAACATCAGTTTGCTTACAGATCAAACAGGGGTCCACAGAAGATGCCATTGCTACCCCTCTATATACTGCACTGAGCCAGTAGACCAAACATGGAGCTGTGTAAGGCCGCTCTTAGTCGGTTACAGTCCATCATTTAATACAATTATCCCTGACATATTGGTAAGCTAGCTGACTGACTTAGGCCTCCTTAACTCTATCTGCACCCTGGATAAAGGATGTTCTGACAAACCGCCAACAAAGGGTTAAACTTGGCCCTCATCTCTCCTCTTCCCTTCTGCTCAGCACAGGCTCTCCACAAGGCTGCGTGCTGAGCCCACTACTTTACTCTTTATCCACGTATGTCTGCACCCTAATCCATCCCACCGATATTATCATTACATTTGCAGGTGACACCACTGTAATGGGGGCTCATAATAGAAGGAGATGAGTCAGCCTATGGAGACGAGGTCCAAGTACTGACAGAATGGTGTTAAGTGAATAACTTAACACTGAACACCACAAAAAACAAGGAACTCATCCTGAACTTCAGAAAGCACAGCACAGAACCTGGTTCTCTCTACATCCATGGAGACCAAGTGGACAGGGTGCACGCCTCCAAATTCTTGACAACCCACATCTCAGAGAATGCTCAGGAAAAACAACTTGGAGCAAAACTATTGGTGGCTTTTTATTGTTCAACCATTGAGAGCCTCCTGGCATGCTGTATCACAGTATGGTGCACAGAAACAGACGAGAAGGCTCTCCAGAGAGTCATAAACACAGCACAAAAGTCACAGGCTGCTGCTGTCTGCCCTTCCTACCTTCACCCACTGTCTCACCAGAGCCACAAACAGCATTAAGGATCCTTCACCCCCTGGTCACCACCTGTTTGAACTGTTCCCCTCTGGTCGGCGTTCTAGATCTTTGAAAGTACAGAAACAGTTTCTATCCAATAGCCATAAATACATTGAACAAAAATAATCAAATGAAGGCGGTTTAAATACGTTTTTGGTCGGTGTGAGAAATGGACTCATTCACACTGCTGCTGCTCTTGTGCAGCCACTTTACAGTGAATTGGTATTATTTATTGCATTACTACTGCTTTTATTGTTGTTTGATCTCATTTCTTTTTAAGTATATCTTATATATAAAGGCTTTCTAGTTTATTCATTCAGATAAATGTACTGAAGTGGGCATAGAGTGCTGTCCAAATAGCTTAAGGCATTAAACTTTTTGGGAGTTTTTCTTTGTCTTCTTAGAGAGTCAAGGCTGGGGGGCTCAAGAGGCAGGGCCTGTTAAAGCCCACTGTGGCCCTTCCTGTGTGATTTTGGGCTCTACAAAAATAAACTGTATTGTATTGTATTACGTGCATAGATTGGGTAAACCTAAGGGTACTTAACTTCTTAACCTCTGACAAAGCAGGGATCTGTTTGAACAGGCTTCTTACAGCGTCAGCTTTGTTGTAATGTATGACCACACTGTGGGATTACCTTTAAAAAATGATTAGCCAGTCTGAAAAATTAAAGTATTCAATGACAGAGACAACTCATCAATTAAGTTAGCTGACAGTATCAAATCCTTTAAGCGCGGCTGCATGTGGGGAGAGAGACGGCCGCGATATTTGACGTCCAGCTGCCTCAAGAAAGATGGCTGTTGCCTTTGTTAGGTGTAAAAAATGCTCGTCCTTACCTGAGACCAAACTCCCACATTCTTTGTCCTTTTGGAACTTCTGATGAGGCGTGTTATTTGATTGGTCTTTACGCCATGGAGCGGATCTGTCTTTATTACTTCTGCTGCAATGTTCAGCCGAGGACGACCTGGGGCTGCATGGGTTGCCGTGTACGTCATGTACTATAAATTCTGCCATACAGCATCATTTACCTCACTGTTGGTGAAAATCTCAACATCTCCAAGCCTATCTAAAATCTCTTTGCGTCTAAGTGATATAACATTTTCATTCTGACAATATGCCAACTCTCTCATTTCCTTCACACCAGTTTCCATCTTATTAGAAGCTGCCAGTACCTTCCAAAAATGCTTTGGTCACATGTTGAAGTCTTAGCCCCACCCATTGGCCCATGCTAATTAAAATATGTTCTGCATGGGTTTCCTCTGGGTGCTCTGGTTTCCTCCCACAGTCCAAAGACATGCAGGTTAGGTGGATTGGAGATTCTAAATTGGGCTGTGTGTGTCCTGCGGTGTGTTGGCACCCTGCCCAGGATTGTTTCCTGCCCTGTGTTGGCTGGGATTGGCTCCAGCAGACCCCTGTGTTCGGATTCAGCGGGTAGGAAAATGGATGGAGATTGCATTTTCATCTCCATCCATCCATCCATTGTCTCCCGCTTATCCGAGGTCGGGTCGCGGGGGCAGCAGCTTGAGCAGAGATGCCCAGACTTCCCTCTCCGGCCACTTCTTCTAGCTCTTCTGGGAGAATCCCAAGGCGTTCCCAGGCCAGTCGAGAGACATAGTCCCTCCGGCGTGTCCTGGGTCTTCCCCGGGGCCTCCTCCCGGGGTTTGGGACGTGCCCAGAACACCTCACCAGTGGAGGCGTCCAGTGAGGCATCCTGATCAGATGCCCGAGCCACCTCATCTGACTCCTCTCGATGCGGAGGAGCAGCGGCTCTACTCTGAGCCCTCCCGGATGACTGAGCTTCTCACCCTAGTCTTTAAGGGAAAGCCCAGACACCCTGCGGAGGAAACTCAGTTTCAGCCGCTTGTATTCGCGGATCTCGTTCTTTCGGTCACTACCCATAGCTCATGGACCATTGAGGTGAGGGGTAGGAAGCATAGATCGACTGGTAAATTGAGATCTTTGCCTTATGGCTCAGCTCCTTTTTCACCATGACAGGAACCGATGCAGAGCCCGCATTACTGCGGATGCCGCACGATCCGCCTGTCGATCTCACGCTCCATTCTTCCCTCACTCGTGAACAAGGACCCCCGGAGATACATTGAACTCCTCCACTTGGGCAGGATCGCACTCCCTAACCCTGAGAGGGCACTCCACGCCTTTCCGGCTGAGGACCATGGTCTCGGATTTGGAGGTGCTGATTCCCATCCCAGCCGCTTTACACTCGGCTGCGAACCGATCCAGAGAGAGCTGAAGATCACGGCCTGATGAAGCAAACAGGACAACATCATCTGCAAAAAGCAATGACCCAATCCTGAGCCCACCAAACCGGACCACCTCAACACCCTGGCTGCGCCTAGAAATTCTGTCCATAAAAGTTATGAACAGAATTGGTGAAAAAGGGCAGCCCTGGTGGAGTCCAACTCTCACTGGAAACGGGTTCGACTTACTGCCGGCAATGCGGACCAAGCTCTGGCACCGATCGTACAGGGACCGAACAGCCCTTATCAGGGGGGCCGGTACCCCATACTCTCAGAGTACCCCCCACAGGATTCCCCGAGGGACACGGTCGAATGCCTTTTCCAAGTCCACAAAAACACATGTAGACTGGTTGGGCAAACTCCCATGCACCCTCTAGGACCCTGCTAAGGGGTGTAGAGCTGGTCCACTGTTCCACGACCAGGATGAAAAGCCACACTGTTCCTCCTGAAGTCCAAGGGCTCGACTATCCGACGGACCCTCCTCTCCAGGACCCCTGAATAGACTTTTCCAGGGAGTCTAGAAGAGTGTGATCCCTCTGTAGTTGGGAGACACACCCTCCGATCCCCCTTTCTTAAGAGGGGGAAGCCACCACCCCGGTCTGCCAATCCAGAGGGCACTGTCCCCGATGTCCATAGCATGTTGCAGAGAGGCTGTGTCAGCCAAGACAGGTCCTACAACATCCAGAGCCTTGAGGAACTCCGGGCGTATCTCATCCACCCCGGGGCCCTACCACCAAAGGAGTTTTTTGAACACTCAGTGACCTCAGTCCCAGAGATGGGGGAGGCCCACCTCTGAGTCCCCAGGCTCTGCATCCTCATTGGAAGGCATGTTAGTGAGAGTTGAGGGGAGGTCTTCGGAGTAGCTCCCCCCACTGACCCACAACGTCCCGAGTCGAGTCAGCTAGCGCACCATCCCCACCGATATACAGTGTTGACACTGCACTTCGCTTCCCCCTCCTAGAGACGCCAGACGGTAGACCAGAGATCTCCTCGAAGCCATGCCAAAGTCGTGTTCTCACTGGACCGCTACCCCAAAACTGCCTCCCATAGCCCGAATTTTTTGGCCCTCAGCAACCATCGAAAGCCGCATTCCCTGTCTTGGCCTGCTGGTACCGTATTAGCTGCCTCCCAAGTCCCCACAGACAAGAGGGACCAGTAGGACTCCTTCTTCGGCTTGGGGACACATCCTCTCACCGCCGGTGTCCACAACTGACGGTTCAGGGGATTGCGCCATGACAGGCACCGACCACCTTACGGCCACAGCTCCGGTCAGCTTGCCTCAACAATAGAGGCACGGAACATGGGCCCATTCGGACCTCAATGTCCCCCACCTCCCCTCGGGAATGTGGGTCGAAGTTCTGTCGGAGGGTGGGAGTTGAAGCTACTTCTGACAGGGGGCTCTGCCAGACGTTCCCAGCAGACCCCTCACAACACGTTTGGGCCTAACCACGGCCTGACCGCATCCTCCCCCACCATCGAAGCCAACTCACCACCAGGTGGTGGATCAGTTGATAGCTCCACCCCTCTCTTCACCCGAGTGTCCAAGACATGTGGCCGCAGGGTCCGACGACACGACCACAAAGTCGATCATCGAACTGAGGCCAAGGGTGTCCTGGTGCCAAGTGCACATATGAACACCCCTATGCTTGAACATGGTGTTCGTTATGGACAATCCGTGACGGAGCACAGAAGTCCAATAACAAAAACACTCACTCGGGTTCAGATCAGGGGGGCCATTCCTCCCAATCACGGCCCCTTCCAGGTCTCACTGTCATTGCCCACGTGGAGCATTGAAGTCTCCCAGCAGGGAATGAGGGAGTCCCCAGAAGGTATGCCCTCTAGCACCCCTTCCAGGGGACTCCAAAAAAGGTGTGGGTACTCCGAGTACTGCTGTATCATGCATACGCACAAACAACAGTTAGGACCCGTCCCCCCACCCGAAGGCAAAAGGAGGCTAACCCTCTCGTCTACTGGGGTAAACCCCAATGTACAGGCTCCAAGTTGGGGGGGCCCTTAAGTATACCCACACCCGCTCGACGCCTCTCACCGGGGGGGCAACTCCAGAGTGGTACAGAGTCCAGCCCCTCTCAAGGAGATTGGTTCCAGAGTCCAAGCTGTGCGTCGAGGGTGAGTCCGACTATATCTATGCATTTTCATCTTATAAGTTTAATTTTCATTTCCTTTTTGCAGAAAATACTTCCCATAATAAAGCAGGGCCCTGTGACAGAAGTGACAATGTCCGACCACTGTAACCCTGCAGCTCGTCTCGTCACATAGGGACTGAAGCCCTCTGGAACGTCAAACTCTGCTATAAGTTGTGGCTGACACATAAACACAAAGAGACCCTGGCGACTTGACGACTCAGGTCTTTAAAGGCACATTCTGGTCTTCTCATTGCTGTTCAATGTCTCTTCACGTCCAACTTCTCTGACTAAGAGGACCTGCAAGACTGTCTGAGGTGCAGAGAAACAGTCAAGAAATAAAGAGAGAGGTCCACCATAAAAGTCCCCAATATGTCCCAGGAGCTATGCTGGACACTGAGTGGTAGTCCAGCAGTTTTGGTTGGTCGCTTTGTGTCACATTTGGAGCCACACAGTTTTGTTTAAATAGTGGGACAGTGTAAATAGATCAGAAGTCACAAAGGCCTTCTTAGCCACTGGCCAATTTCTCTCATTTTCTATTCAGGTCCTGAAGTTTCAGTTTTCATCCTGCAGTTTTGTGAAAGTCTAAGCGGTGAGGAGTTTGTTATCTTATTGGTTTGATCATCGTGATGAGTACCTTTGACACTTCATGTCCCCTGCTGGTGTTGACCGTGTGTGTGTGTGTGTGTGTGTGTCACACTTTCATTTGTCTTTTTTCTTTTGTTCTGTGCTCTTGTTGTCCTCTATTCCTAAGACACCACACTTTGCTGTAAATAGGAGAAGAAGGATGAGAATGGGAGTTCTGGAGTGAGGTCATAAGGCATGATGGGTAAAAATGAGAAATAAATACATTACACAAGAAAAAGAAAAACTGAAAGAACAGAAGCGTATGAAATAAACAGGTTTAGGATTATTTTTGAATCTCCTGTGCAACTAAGCCACTCCTGGCTGTAGAAGAGAAACTGGTGGGCATTGACCCCCAGACAGCTGTAGATGTAAGACCTCTAAATTTAGCAGTGGCTGGGAAATCAGGGTATGCAGTGAGTCCCCCGGTCCACGTCAGGGGCACCTGTAGGGTAAGCGGCGTGGAGTACACACCTGACGGCTCATAACTGAAGTGCAGCTGGATGATACTGGACTGGACTGCCAATACTGATGCTCTGTGCAAGAAAGGACAGAGCCGGTTATACTTCACTAGAAGATGCTGCAGATGTTCTATTAGACGGTTGTGGTGAGCACCCTCTTCTATGCGGTGGTGTGCTGGGGAGGCAGCATTAAGAAGAGGGACGCCTCACGTCTGGACAAACTGGTGAGGAAGGCAGGCTCTATTGTAGGCACGGAGCTGGACAGTCTGACATCCGTGGCACAGCGATGGGCACTCAAAAGGCTCCTATCAATTATGGAGAATCCACTGCATCCACTGAACAGGATCATCTCCAGACAGAGGAGCAGCTTCAGCGACAGACTGCTGTCAATGTCCTACTCCACTGACAGACTGAGGAGATCGTTCCTCCATCACACTATGTGACTTTTCAATTCCACCCGGGGGGATAAACATTAACTTTATATAAAGTTATTATCTGTTTTTACCTGCATTGTTATCAATCTTTAATTCAATATTGTTTTTTGTATCAGTATGCTGCTGCTGGAGTATGTGAATTTCCCTTAGGGATTAATAAAGTATCTATCTATCTATCTATCTATCTATCTATCTATCTATCTATCTATCTATCTATCTATCTATCTATCTATCTATCTCTCTCTCTCTCTCTCTCTCTCTCTCTCTCTATCAAGAGAAGACTGCATGAAAGTAAATCCAGAGGGTGCACTGCAAGGTGTAAGCCATTCATAAGCCTCAAGAATAGAAAGGCTAGATTGGACTTTGCTGAAGAACATCTAAAAAAGCCAGCACAGTTCTGGAAAAACATTCTTTGGACATATGAAACCAAGATCAACCTCTACCAGAATGATGGCAAGGAAAAAGTATGGAGAAGGCGTGGAACAGCACATCATCTGTGTGATGGCTTGGGCGTGCATGGCTGCCAGTGGCACTGAGACACACTCGTGTTTATTGATGATGTGACATAGGACAGAATTCTGAGGTGTTCAGAGACATACTGTCTGCTCAAATCCAGCTAAATACAGCAGTCAAATTGATTCATGATACAGATGGACAATGACCCAAAACATACAGCCAAAGCAACCCAGGAGTTTATTAAAGAAAAGAAGTGTAAAATTCTTGAATGGCCAAGCCAGTCACCTGATCTTAACCCAACTGAGCAGGCATTTCACTTGTTGAAGACTAAACTTCAGACAGAAAGGCCCAAAAACAAACAGCAACTGAAAGCCGTTGCAGTAAAGGCCTGGCAGAGCATTAAAAGGAGGAAACCCAACATCTGGTGATGAAAGACTTCAGGCTCTGTCATGCCAGCAAAGGGTTTTTAACCAAGTATTAGAAATGAACATTTGATTTCCCAGTTATTTAATTTGTCCAAATTACTTTTGAGCCCTGAAATGAAGGGATTGTGTTCAAAAATTGCTTTAGTTGTGCTCACATTTTTATGATCGCTTTTGTTCACCCACTGAATTAAAGCTGAAAGTCTGCACTTCAAACTGCATCGAGTTGTTTCATTTAAAATTCACTGTGGTGATGTACAGAACCAAAATGAGAAAAAAAGTGTCTCCTGTCCACATATATACTGGACCTAACTGTATTTACTATTGATGTTCCTTTGGCCCACGTGGAAGCACTTTGCACTTTTCCAGGCCAACCTGCCTTTTCCAGGAGTTCACCCAGTTTGGAAAGTTGTCCATTTCTTGTTTCTGCTGTCTCCTCAGTGCCTGACATCACTCATCACATGATAGATGTCTGTGTTGGCTGGGATTGGCTTCAGCAGACCCCCGTGACCCTGTAGTTAGGATATAGTGGGTTGGAAAATGACTGACTGACTGACTTTATCTCTGGAAAATGAAAGTAGTCCACAAACACAAAGCCTCTTCATACTTCACTGTACTTTTGAATTGAAGACCCACTTCTACCCCACATTCATTGGTCAAGACTCCTGTTGTCAATTCAGAAGTGTGAGACCGTGTGAAGGGGCTTTCTGTTTGTGTTTACTGTTGTCCAGCATTGGTCACCATGGGCTCTTGCTCCATCAGAAACTTTGTTATGTCCGTTCTTCATACAAACATGAGATTAAACATTTTTCTTGGCCAAGACTACAAACTACATAAGAGACTTGTGTTATCTGTCCAGCATATCCTGACTAGAGCTGCTGATTACATACTGCATTTCTGTTAGTCATTTGTATAGAAATATACGTAATAACATATTTATAAACCATCACTCCCCCTGTGCTATTCTATTTCTATTCTATTAACGTGAGACGTACATGGCGGTGGTGGCTGTTTAAAAATTGCAGTGTGTTTATTAATCAGGCTCAGTAGACACAGCGACATCCAATACATCATTCACAGTATCCGCTGTTTGAGCAGTTGGGTTATATCATGGCACTGCATGTCAGATAAACTGTGGGCCACGAACTTCATTAATAGGCTGAACTGTGTCCATAATCACAAGAGCACCTCCCACAGACAGACAGACAGACAGACAGACAGACAGACAGACAGACAGACAGACAGACAGATAGATAGATAGATAGATAGATAGATAGATAGATAGATAGATAGATAGATAGATAGGTTCTCTCTGTAAAGAAATAGAAACAAAAACCTTTTTTTGAAGAAGTTCCTTTTTCCTTCTAAAATCCCACTCACTAACATTCAACAGGAAATTACCAACAACAGGAATGTCAATCAACATCAATATAAATGTAACTTGTTACTGAACATACAAATACACAACACTCCTTTCCCCAGTTTTAAATATCTTTGTAACGTTTTGGCCTAACAAGAGCTCTACGGGGCCTTAGTGACACCATAGGCTGCGGGGGTCTTAACATCCCACAGGTTTACCAGTTTCAGGGGTTGGTGTCACTACTGCATCATTATCTGTAGTAGATTCAAACGAAGTTGATATTTTTGGGCTACTAGGAGGCTGCATTGACTCTGCTTCAGGTACTGGTCCTTCATCCATCATCCGCTCTTAAAGCTGATCAACATGGCGACGGCAAATGTGTCCACCTTCTGTTTGCACACGGTAAGACACAGGGCCAGTTGCCTCTTGCACTACTGCTGGCATCCATCGTGGTTCTCCTACAAAATTGCATGCATATACTGTCTGTAAGGGTCGAAATTGCCTAAACACACTCCCCTGCTTTTGTGCTAGTTCCTCTTGCTTCATATGCATGTTAGCTTGAAAGTCTGGGTGAAGGCGATCAAGTGCAGTGGTCAGTCGTCTTTTCATTAGCAACTCTGCCGGACTCTTCCCTGTGGAAGAGTTGGGCATGGTGTGCTGAGATAGCAAAAATCTTGCAAGGCGTGTTTGCTAATTACCAGCTATGATTCTCTGTAGAGCATCCTTTGTTGTCTGTTCCATTCTCTCTGCTTGTCCATTTGAGGATGGATGATAGGGGGCCGTTGTCACATGCCGGATCCCATTTCTTTCTGTGAACTCTTTGAATTCAGCAGATGTAAATGCCGCACCGTTGTCTGAGACAATAATATCTGGCAATCCATGTGTAGCAAAGATAAGGCGCAAAGTGTCGATGGCAGCATTTGCAGACATGGAAAGTAGAAGAGACACCTCCAGCCACTTGGAATGAGAAACTACCAATATAAAGAAGACCTTTCCTTGAAATGGTCCAGCAAAATCAATGTGGATCCGAGACCAAGCCTTAGTTGGCCATTCCCAGGGATGAAGTGGTGCCCTTGATGGTGCATGCCGTGACTGTTGACATGTTGTACAACACTTTACAGTTTTCCCTATTTGTCTGTCCATTCTTGGCCACCATACATAACTTCTAGCCAGAGCCTTCATGTGGACTATGCCAGGGTGGGAGTCATGAAGTAGTTTAAGTACATCCTCCCATGCTAAAACAGGTACTACAACGCGACTACCCCATAAAACACAACCCTTGTGAGTTGAAAGTTCATTACGTCTATTGGCAAAGGGTATGAGATCATCACCTGGGACTTCATGGGGCCAGCCATGCAAAAGCCAGTGCAGCACACGAGACAGAACTGGATCCTTCTGAGTAAGTGCAGCAATTTGGGTAGCATGAATAGATGCATTAGGCACAGACTCCAAGAGCAGAACCTCAAGAGGAGGTGGTGTATCAGCCATAGGATGTGCTATAGGCAAGTGGCTCAAGGCATCGGCGGTTGTCAACTCTTTTCCTGGTCTGTAGCACAACTGATAGTTGTGTGCACCCAACAAGAGACTCCAGTGAAGCATACGAGGTGAGAAGATCTGTGGCATGGGTTTAGAATGATGTAGAAGACCAAGGAGCGGCTTGTGGTCTGTGCAAATTGTAAACTGACGCCCCTGCAAGAACTGATGAAATTTTTTTACACCAAAAATAACAGCAAGAGCCTCCTTATCTATTTGAGCATAATTGCATTCAGTGGCCAACATTGTCCATGAAGCAAAACTAATTGGGGACTCCATACCATTCATTTACTGAAGTTGATTAATTAAAGTAAATTTATAACAAACAATAAACTCAGGTATTCACAAGAAAGACAAAATAAAAACAAAAATGTCTGACTTGGGTATTGCGGTCGCACTGAAGTGCTATACAGCTGGCAAATTGCTGTTGACATAAAGGAGCCCCAGTCAAGTTTCTTGACACACTTCTGCTGGATGATTTGTTGGCTGAAAGTGCCCGGTGTTGATGTGACAAAGCAGAAATCTAAAACAATGAAATCTTGTGAACACAAACATGAAAGCAGAAATGGAGAAACAATCAGACAGTCGGACCTGTGGCGACTTTAAAGGATTGAGGGCTGCTCCCTCTAGTGGACACTCTCCATATGCCACATGTGGTATATCTCAGCAGTAAAGGTTGATTATAAAAGAGGCAAGAAAAAATTAAATACATTAAAAACATAGAAATAAAACAGCTGAAGAGATGAACTTGAATGTTATTACTAGCTAACATCAATTCATTTTTCACTTCAATTCGGAGGCACATATAAAATGCACAAAGACTTTATTTTTCTTCACCCGTGACCCACAGGCAATACACAGTCCACAAGCACTATAAAGCACAGCAAACACAGCAACAACCTTTTTACCACCACTCCTCCACAAGCGTAGTCCTCCTCTTCCTCCTGACCTTGGCTCTCTGAGTTCTGGTGGCTGGCCCTGTTTATAGCCCACCCGGAAGGGTTCCAGGTGCTTGACCACCTGGTCCTAACTGCACTTCTGGGTGGGGCCGAAGATTCATCCAGCCAGGCTGTTGAAACCAGACAGCCCCCCCTAGCGGCCACCCTGGGCCCCAACCAGGCTGTGGAGGACTGCGGGAGGCTGCCACCAAGCGACCTGAGCTGTCCATGGCTGCTCCCCCGGAACATAAGCAGCAGGGGCGTCCCTGCCGGGCATGGGACCCGGCTGTCTGCCACACAACATTATCCAAAACTGATTCATTTTTCATTTGTTATTGATAATTCCTCTGTCTCCCTTTCCCCACAGGTGTCATCCTTGACAGGACTTTATCCTTTCAGTCCCACATCAGTAACATCTCAGGGTCTCCGTATTTCCACTTGTGTAAAGTTAATCGTATTCGCCCCCCAGTCCCTCACTCCCCACACCACTGCTCTCCTCATTCATAGCCTTCTCACTTCTCGTCTCCATTATTGCAATTCCCTTTTCTTTGGACTTTGTCGCAAATCTCTTTATAAGCTTCAACTGGTCCAGAATTCAGCTGCCCACCCGTATCATTACTCGAAACCCCTCTACTCACCACATCACTCCCAGTTTGCAGCAGCTTCATAGGCTTCCAGTTCAGTTCCGAATTCAACTCAAAATTCTTCAGTTAACTTTTAAGGCTCTCCACAACCTCGCCCTCCATATCTGTCTGACCTCCTCCATGTTGCCATTCCCTCCCACACCCTTAGATCCTCTTCCTCCATCCACTTGACTGTCCCCTTCGTCCGTCTTACCACCAGCTCTGGAACTCACTACCACCTGAGTTAATAATAATAATAACAATTCATTACATTTATATAGCGCTTTTCTCAGTACTCAAAGCGCTATCCACACAGGGAGGAACCGGGAAGCGAACCCACAATCTTCCACAGTCTCCTTACTGCAAAGCAGCAGCACTGCCACTGCGCCACCTGTGAGGACGTAAAACTCCTCTCCTGGAGAGGAGGGTCCGCCGGATAGTCGAGCCTCGGATTCAGGAGGAACAGTGTGGTTTTCGTCCTGGTCGCGGAACAGTGGACCAGCTCTACACCCTTAGCAGAGTCCTGGAGGGTGCATGGGAGTTTGCCCAACCAGTCTACATGTGTTTTGTGGACTTGGAAAAGGCGTTCGACCGTGTCCCTCGGGGAATCCTGTGGGGGTGCTCTGAGAGTATGGGGTACCGGACCCCCTGATAAGGGCCGTTCAGTCCCTGTACAACCGGTGTCAGAGCTTGGTCCACATTGCCGGCAGTAAGTCGAACCCGTTTCCAGTGAGAGTTGGACTCCGCCAGGGCTGCCCTTTGTCACCGATTCTGTTCATAACTTTTATGGACAGAATTTCTAGGCGCAGCCAGGGCGTTGAGGGGGTCCGGTTTAGTGGACTCAGGATTGGGTCACTGCTTTTTGCAGATGATGTTGTCCTGTTTGCTTCATCAGGCCGTGATCTTCAGCTCTCTCTGGATCGGTTCGCAGCCGAGTGTGAAGCGGCTGGGATGGGAATCAGCACCTCCAAATCCGAGACCATGGTCCTCAGCCGGAAAAGGGTGGAGTGCCCTCTCAGGGTTGGGAGCGAGATCCTGCCCCAAGTGGAGGAGTTCAAGTATCTTGGGGTCTTGTTCACGAGTGAGGGAAGAATGGAGCGTGAGATCAACAGGCGGATCAGTGCGGCGTCCACAGTGATGAGGGCTCTGCATCGGTCTGTCGTGGTGAAAAAGGAGCTGAGCCATAAGGCAAAGCTCTCAATTTACCAGTCGATCTATGCTCCTACCCTCACCTATGGTCATGAGCTATGGGTAGTGACCGAAAGAACGAGATCGCGAATACAAGCGGCCGAAATGAGTTTCCTCCGCAGGGTGTCTGGGCTTTCCCTTAAAGATAGGGTGAGAAGCTTAGAGTAGAGCCGCTGCTCCTCTGCATTGAGAGCAGTCAGATGAGGTGGCTTGGGCATCTGATCAGGATGCCTCCTGGACGCCTCCCTGGTGAGGTGTTCTAGGCACGTCCAACCGGATGGAGGCCCCGGGTAGACCCAGGACATGCTGGAGGGACAATGTCTCTCGGCTGGCCTGGGAACGCCTTGGGATTCTCCCGGAAGAGCTAGAAGAAGTGGCCGGGGAGAGGGAAGTCTGGGCATCTCTGCTCAAGCTGCTGCCCCCGCGACCCGACCTCGGATAAGCGGAAGAGGATGGATGGATGGATGGATGAACTTAAAACTCATTTGTTTAAGACGCTTTTACTCTTTGATTACAATTACTCAGTCTGATTTTAACTTCTGTATTTTACTTTTGTTTTTTATCTGTGTTTGATCTGTTGTTCGGTGTCCAACCCGCTATGTCCTAACTACAGGGTCACAGGGGGTCTGCTGGAGCCAATCCCAGCCAACACAGGGTGCAAGGCAGGAAATGAACCCCGGGCAGGGTGCCAACCCACCGCAGGGCACACACACACACAGGACAATTTAGAATCGCCAATCCACGTAACCTGCATGTCTTTGGACTGTGGGAAGAAAAACACGCAGACACAGGGAGAACATGCGAACCCAGACGGGTCTCCTTACTGTGAGGCAGCAGTGCTAACCACTCCGCCACCATGCCCCCCCACTGAGGACTTCACACCAACAAATTATTCACCAGAAGTGTGGCAAGAAACTTGACTGGGGCTCCTTTATAAGTCCAGAGCCTCAGTGTGACTGACAAATCAGAACGTTTCTTTGTTTTTAGTGTTTCTGGCAAATATCTGAGGGTTTGCTGACCAGCCCTGGGGACAAATGATGGTCATCTTGTCTGTGTCTCTATCTGTCTGTCTGCCTGCAGCTGCTGTGGACAGTAGGCGCTCCAGCTCTCCATACCCAACACTACAGACTCAGGGCTCAGAGAGTCTTTTTGTTGCGTGGAAAACTCTTCTCAGTGGCACAGCCCTCAGTTATTCTTCTTTCTTCCTCTCTCTCTGTCCGTCTCTTGGTCTTTGTCTCCTTCTCTCCTCCCAGCAGGCTTCATCCACCTTCCACCCGACTCCGGCAACTTCTTTTATGTTGGCCAACCTGGAAATGCTTCTGCTCTTCCACCCTCATGGTCCACAAGCACTTCCAGGTAAGGCAGAAACTCCATGCAATTTGGCTCCTCAGTCCTTGCAGCGCCCACTGGCAGCACCCATGGCACCCAAAAGGGCCGAGGTAAAGAACTCCAAGTACCATGATGCCCAGTAGGGATCCAGGGTGCTGTTGCAACCCAGGGGAGCTGCCATCTAGTGTTCTGGGGGAGGCAGTGCCCTAAAGAAGCTGCCATGCTCCATCTCTTGGGCGCCTCGGCTGTCCCTTACACTGCGTTTGTCCCAATTTACCAAAGTTCTGCAGCTTTTTCATAGGATGGTTCTGGCAATAAGTGCGACACGTGTACAAATAATTCCACAGACCAAATATCTTCATTTTAAAAGTTTTAGTAAAATTTTAAAAAACAGTTCACACAAAAACAGAGAAAACTGCTACTACAGAGAAGCTCTTGTTTAAAATAAGTTCTGTTTAAGGCTCATTTCTGAAAGTTTGGCCATACAGCCGTACTTTAGGCACGTTAAGTAAGGTCGAAAAACTGCACAGCAAACACATCTGACAGTCCATGCTAGGAGTGCGACTCGCGTCCACACTGACCGAATTAACTGTGATTTACAGATCTAGCGGAGTCTGAAAGGGAGTAAAACAACTCAGAGTGCTTTACAAGACTATCAAAATATTAAAATAAGATTAGGCAATACTAAATAACAAAGAATAAAGTTAGGTCCGATGGCCAGGGAGGACAGAAAAAACAAAAAAAAACTCCAGACGGCTGGAGAAAAAAAACAAAATCTGCAGGGGGTCCAGGCCACGAGACCACCCAGCCCCCTCTGGGCATTCTAGCCAACATCAAAGATCCCAAACAGTCCTCAGCGGTTTCAGGCTTCTAAAAGGACGATGATGATGATGTTCATGTGGACCTCTGGCCTTCAATCCATCAGTGTAGGGGTGGCCCAGTGCTTTGATCGGGTGGCGCAGATCTCACAGAAAACCGGAAAAAGAACAAGAGAGAAACAATGAATTAGTACGGATTGTGGAGCCATGAAAAAACGATAATACAATGCATACACAGAATTTCAGGGTTACACGAAAATAACACCATGAGAAAGCCATCTTAAAATAAATAACGGGGTTTTAAAGTGCTCCACCGTATTAGCCTGGCAAATTTTTATCGGTAAGCTATTCCAGATTTTAATTTATTTTATATTAGGTGGCTCTGCCCGCTGCTTGCTTTGCTCTCCAAACCCTTGGTGGGCACCACATGCCATCACGTATGGGGAAGCGGATGTACAATTTAAACCGATTGTTATTTTCATGGGAATTGTTACATGTTGCATAATAGACCTAACTTTTTTACATTACAGCGAGTAATTAACCATAATAAAAAATAGCAAAACATAATAAATTGAAAGAAAATTGTTTCATGTTGTGTTAGAGGTATTCGTTACATTATACTTTTTTTTTTTAATTAACACACAAATATTTTTTAAACTTACACTTTTACTGTAAAACTTCAGTAAAAACAATTTTTTGAATTAACTTTTCGACAATATCGCATTGAACTTTGATTTGACGTATAACTGCTCGTGAGCGAATATCACTTCTTTCTCACTAATCAATAAACTGGCTTTCTCGAATGTTTGTCCCTGTGATTTGTTAATCGTCATAGCAAAAGCTATTCTAATGGGAAACTGTAAATGTTTTAATATGAAAGGCCTATCAAGATCTCCTTTGGTGTCTCATGTTATCCCCTGAAGATGGACTACATTACCTTTGTTGTCGCCTGTTAAAATTTTACATGTCAGAATTGTTCAACCAATTTTCATTACAACTAATCTTGTCCTATTGCATAGCCCATCACTCAGACAGAAATTACGCAATAACATTACGATTCATCCTTCTGTCCACAGCAATTCAGCAGGTGGGAGACTGGACGATGTTAACGCTTGTAGATATCCTATGGGATATTGTAAGCCGATGTTTTCATCTTCCGCACCATCACCACCAACTGTTCCAGTGTAGTCTATTGATACGCATTTAACCAATTTGCCGTGTAACTGATCAACAATTTTCACATTAATTTGTTTGACTTCATCGTTTCTCGCTGCTAGGATTGCCTGTATGCTCATTTTTTCTGCTGATAATCCTTTGGGATGAAATTCTTCAATAAGATTTGGACATAATACGTCTTCTTTTATTGGGAACTGAAAGTGAGGAAAACATACAAATTTATAAGAGCTGAGAGCGAAGGAACTGTGTCTGTGAAAAGGATTCACACCAGTGAGAGGTGAGAGGACCGTGAGAGGGTGTGGGCCGCGAACTGGAAATGGTGGAGAGGAGGCGGGACTTGAAAAAAATCTCTTGGCAATAGTCTCGTCTCAAGATTTACTTTTATTTAGAGAGATTCTATCTATCTATCTATCTATCTATCTATCTATCTATCTATCTATCTATCTATCTATCTATCTATCTATCTATCTATCTATCTATCTACCTACCTACCTATTATATAGTGCCTATCTATCTATCTATCTATCTATCTATCTATCTATCTATCTATCTATCTATCTATCTATCTATCTATCTATTATATAGTGCCTATCTATCTATCTATCTATCTATCTATCTATCTATCTATCTATCTATCTATCTATCTATCTATCTATCTATCTATCTACCTATTATATAGTGCCTATCTATCTATCTATCTATCTATCTATCTACCTATCTATTATATAGTGCCTATCTATCTATCTATCTATCTATCTATCTATCTATCTATCTATCTATTATATAGTGCCTATCTATCTATCTATCTATCTATCTATCTATCTATCTATCTATCTATTATATAGTGCCTATCTATCTATCTATCTATCTATCTATCTATCTATCTATCTATCTATCTATCTATCTATCTATCTATCTATTATATAGTGCCTATCTATCTATCTATCTATCTATCTATCTATCTATCTATCTATCTATCTATCTATCTATCTATCTATCTATCTATCTACCTATTATATAGTGCCTATCTATCTATCTATCTATCTATCTATCTACCTATCTATTATATAGTGCCTATCTATCTATCTATCTATCTATCTATCTATCTATCTATCTATCTATTATATAGTGCCTATCTATCTATCTATCTATCTATCTATCTATCTATCTATCTATCTATCTATTATATAGTGCCTATCTATCTATCTATCTATCTATCTATCTATCTATCTATCTATCTATCTATCTATCTATCTATTATATAGTGCCTATCTATCTATCTATCTATCTATCTATCTATCTATTATATAGTGCCTATCTATCTATCTATCTATCTATCTATCTATTATATAGTGCCTATCTATCTATCATATAGTGCCTATCTATCTATCTATCTATCTATCTATCTATCTATCTATCTATCTATCTATCTATCTATCTATCTATCTATCTATCTATCTATCTATAGCACCTTTAATATCTATCTATCTATCTATCTATTATATAGTGCCTTTCATCTATCTATCTATCTATCTATTATATAGTGCCTTTCATCTATCTATCTATTATAGAGTGCCTTTCTATCTATCTATCTATCTATCTATCTATCTATCTATCTATCTATCTATCTATCATATAGTGCCTTTCTATCTATCTATTATATAGTGCCTTATATTGTATCTATCTATCTACTAATCTATCATATAGTGCCTTTCATCTATCTATCTATCTATCTATGTATCTATCTATCTATCTATCTATCTATCTATCTATCTATCTATCTATTATATAGTGCCTTTCATCTATCTATCTATCTATCTATCTATCTATCTATCTATCTATCTATCTATCTATCTATCTATCTATCTATCTATCTATCTATTATATAGTGCCTTTCATCTATCTATCTATCTATCTATCTATCTATCTATCTATCTATCTGTCTGTCTGTCTGTCTGTCTGTCTGTCTGTCTGTCTGTCTGTCTGTCTGTCTGTCTGTGGGAGGTGCTCTTGTGATTATGGACACAGTTCAGCCTATTAATGAAGTTCTCCCACAGTTATCTGACATGCAGTGCCATGATATAACCCAACTGCTCAAACAGCGGATACTGTGAATGATGTAATTGATGTCGCTGTGTCTACTGAGCTGATTAATAAACACACTGCAATTTTTAAACAGCCACCACCCATGTACGTCCACGTTAATAGAATAGAAATAGAATAGCACAGGGGGAGTGATGGTTTATAAATATGTTATTACGTATATTTCTATACAAATGACTAACAGAAATGCAGTATGTAATCAGCAGCTCTAGTCAGGATATGCTGGACAGATAACACAAGTCTCTTATGTAGTTTGTAGTCTTGGCCAAGAAAAATGTTTAATCTCATGTTTGTATGAAGAACGGACATAACAAAGTTTCTGATGGAGCAAGAGCCCATGGTGACCAATGCTGGACAACAGTAAACACAAACAGAAAGCCCCTTCACACGGTCTCACACTTCTGAATTGACAACAGGAGTCTTGACCAATGAATGTGGGGTAGAAGTGGGTCTTCAATTCAAAAGTACAGTGAAGTATGAAGAGGCTTTGTGTTTGTGGACTACTTTCATTTTCCAGAGATAAAGTCAGTCAGTCAGTCATTTTCCAACCCACTATATCCTAACTACAGGGTCACGGGGGTCTGCTGAAGCCAATCCCAGCCAACACAGACAGGGCGCAAGGCAGGAACAAACCCTGGGCAGGGCGCCAAGATATATATTTAATAATATTTTAGCAAACAATACATGTGTTTTGCATGTTACGTGGATATGACGGGATGACTGGATGACTTGATGTGCTGATTATGCAATACAAGTAACACAAGAATTTTTCATGGTCATTTTTTATTGTTTGCTTTTGTCCAGCATTGGTCATCATTTTTTATGTTCTATAAGTAATTTTATTAAGTCCATTCTCCACAAAAACATCAGGTGAAAAATGTTTCTCTGCTGTCACTTCAAGCTGCATAGGCAAAGCATAAAAATATAATTCTGGGCTGGAGGTTTCCTGTAAGAATTGCAGTTATATTTTCATATTTTCTTGTTCTTGTAATATTATTTTAACAGTATTTTCAATTAACTGAAAGCTGCATACAAAAACGATTTGAGCAGCCAGTGAACACCACATTGCATTAGTTAATCCTACTTGAGATAAAGGCAGGAATAATTTCTCAGTATCCTGCATATTTAGAAGACACCTTAATTTCCCAACATTTTTAAGATCGAAAAAACTATTCAAAGATGTTTTAGATAGTTTTGTAACGTGTGCTTTAAACGACAGGCCAGTTTCAAAGATAACAGCAAGATTGTGGGCTGACTCTGTAGGACTGATGGTGATTCCCACTGAGTTAAATAATGACAGAATATTATTACAGTATCATCATACCCTCCAATAATTAACATTTCTGTTTTTTTCTGTATTCAAAGCCAATTCGTTCTTATCCATCCAATTTTTTTAAGTCACAAACACAATTAATTTTAGACAGCGTCAGAGAAACGTCAATTGGTCTCAAAGAAAGATATAACTGGGTGTCGTCTGAAAATTAATGTTAAGTTTTCTAATGATAGATGCCAGTGGAAATGTGTAAAGTGAAAACTGTAAAGGTCCCAGTATTGAACCTTACAGGACACCATATTTAACTTCCGTGTATAATGATGGAGTCCTGTCAGCACATTTCTGTATGTACTGGAATCAATTTTATAAATAAGAACTAAACCAGGCAAGGGCAGTGCCCATGGGCCCAATGCCATTGTCCAGCCTCTGTAGTGACATAGATAGTTGATGGTGTCAAACACTACATGTAAATCAAATCAGCATAATTACAGCAGAGTTTCTATTATCAGAATGTTTCTGTTTTGTAATATGATCGGAAGCCAGACTGGAATATCTCAAATAAACTGTGATGTGTACAAGGCAAGACAAGGTCTCCCAATGTAATATTTAGTTTGTGAAGTGACGCTAAAACTGACATTGAACTGTGTGTGTTAATAATAATTGTTTATTTGTTGCAGCTCAATTATTTCATTATTGATGCTTATATACTAGTAGTAATTCAGATTAGCCGAACACAGACTTTACTGTGGTGGACAGTCAATTGGCCGAGGTCTTCAGGACTCTGTCTGTGTCTGACTTTGTCTGTTCCAACTGACCGTGGACACCCCAGAGGTTTATTTCCTCCGTTGATGCTTCTGACTGAAGAAATTCCTATGTGGATGGCGATTTCCCAATGATAGTGACGTTGAGGAGGCAAAAACGGATTGGCTAGAGTACTGCTCCACATGGAGTGAGGTCATCAGTTGAGTCCTTCGGGGGTCTGTCCTTGGACCCTGCTTACTTTTCCTGACTTATATTAATGACAGAGATTCTGGTGTAGTTAGTATATTTGTGAAATTTACAGATGACACTAAAATTAGAGAGATGGCACACACTAAGGAGGCAGCAAAAACAATTCAAAAAAGCCTGGACTACCATCAGAACTGGGCAAACACCAGGAAGAGGAGTTGAATATAGAAAAGTGCTACACGTGGGCAAAAGGAATGTCAATTATAAAAATATGATGGGAAGCACTGAACTACAGGAATCAGCCTCTGAAAAGACACCATATTTTCATCATCTAAGTAATGTACAGAAACAATTAAAAAAGCAAATAAAATGTTGGGTTATATCACAAAAACTGTTGAAAAGCAATCGAGAGTCATTATTCTTGGACTATTTAATGCATTAGTGAGGCCACATCTGGAGTACTGTGTGCAGTTCTAGGGCTTCATTTATAAAGCTTTCGTATGCACAAAAAGACACTTGAAATGTGCAGCGTTCTGCGGAATTGTCAGGATGTATAAAAAATAATAAACTTGACGGTGAAATAGGCGTATAATTACAGCAACCCTGATTCATACATACACAAAATTTAGGAGAAATTAGGAAATGATGACACCTTTAATCAGGTAGGGAATGCAACCAAATCAGGTAAATGACAACTCACTCACATAGTAAGTCACTGGCTCACTGAGCTGTTATTGTAATGAGTGCTGACATGACAAGCAAATTACACCCAAAGTGATGACTATGCTGCACCGACTGTATTTTAATTCCGAATCTAAAGAGGCCTAATCTCTGTATTTGCAGTCAAGACAGTTTTTGGCTTTTCATTAGTTTTTATCGGCTGCCTGTTGTCATTTCTCTAAGAACTGACTGACCGGTCAGGAATATCTCAGCCAAGTGCCACTATATCATGCCTACTGTTCTGGAAGCCATTAGCTGACCGGCAGTACATCCAGTTTTTGTATGGTGTGAGTGTAAACACAAAAAAACACAAAATGCTGTTATACATAAAAAGGCAATTTACAGCCACGTGCAGCTCTCCTAACGTAATCAGAGCAATTGACTGCACTCACATTGTAATAAGGCCTCCTAGTGAGAATGAAGCTACTTTTGTTAACAATGAGCAGAGGTTAATGCACAAAACATCTGTGATGGCGAGATGTGGCTGACAAACATTGTGTATCAGTGGATTGGGTCAACCCGGGGTTCATTTATTTTGAGGCAAAGGAGCTCTGGCAGACTTGTTGGTAGGTGCTGTAGGAGACACGTCCTGTAGGTCATGAAGAATAGTCTTGTATGAAGCTCTGTGTGTTGGCCTATTGCTACTTTCTTATGTCGTGCTCAAGATCCCACAGGAACAATGAGCTTCTGAACACTGATGAAGAACTGAAGGGTTTGGAGGAGCAGATACTGAAGCTTCACACTCATTGCTGGCACCTGAAAGCCCTGAAGCTACAGTGTGATGTAGCAGGATGTTCTGAGGTGGCTTCCTCTTCCAGCAATTGTTAGTTGGCTTTGTCCACATCTCAGCAGTGTCTGAAGCTGATGAGAATCTCCTTTACCCCTGGACTCTTTCAGGACAGAGTGTGAGAACACCAATGAGAAAGGGGACCTCCACCTCAAGTGTCCAGAAAAGCACTGACATGTTGAAGCTCTCAGCTCTGCACCAGCTCCCTGCCAAAGTCAAAACTCAAGGGGCCGGCTTTCAAGCCGACACAGGCCAAAAATGGGGGCCAGGCTTTAAAACTTCAAAAATATTTTTAAATGTCACAAAAACATATAAATACCCTTGAAGGGAGAGGAAAAAAAAGTGACACAACTGTATGATCATTTTACCAAAGAAGTGGAAACTATCGGGCCATGTGGCTTAACATGGAACAGACTAATGAGTGGCTGGTGGCTCACTATCAGCCATTTATCTCAGTGGAGTTTAGTTAGAGCAGGTCCACAAAATAAAAATACCTCAAGTTACTTGTATAAGACAAGGAAACAGCATAATGTGCCAAGGTGCACTGCGGCATTGGACAAGCAACATTTGCCTTTGGGTTCCTAAGATGGTGTTTATACAAAAGCATCACACATCACTCAAAACCAAAATGCACATCATTTAGAGGCTTTTGCCCAACATCCGAAATAAGAACACTGCTGAAAAGTGAAGTAAACAAGCTTGAAGTTTTCCAAATGTGGTGACTGTAGCAAATGCTGAGAGTATCCTCACACAGTCACCTAACAAATGAAACCATCAGGCCACAACGCGATCAGGAATCAATAGCCAAAGACAAGATACAGAAACAAAGGCTCCGCTGGTTTGGTCACATCAGTGGAATGGACAACTTCCACCTGCCCTAAAAGATTTCTCTGGACACAATGACCAGTGAAGTAAAAGATACAGCGAACTTACCCAAAGAAAGCAGGGATAAGACAGATCAAAGGAGACCTGCGGAACTCAAGGTAGTGGATACAAGACAAGAGGCTGTAGATCAGAGAGTCTGGAAAGATGTAGTACATGATGCCAGGTCTCCACTGACACCCACAGCAATGCACTGGCTCAGTGGCCAATACCATTGAGACACTCACTAAGGTGAAAAAGAAAAACTATATGAACATATGGAAAATGCCAGGCAGATGCCATTGTGGTATTATTGTCATGGAACCACCTTAACAAGTTCAAACCGGTGGACAGAGTCGTGGTACTCATTCCCACCTCATACTTAGGGGTTTTAGCAGACTGGAAAGGACCATGTGAGGCTAAAGAAAGGCAGGATTTAGTGGACAAAGTGGTGGTACAGCCCAATAGACTACCATACAGTGTGCTCATGTAAGTTTACTGAAACCCTTTAAAACCAGAGAAGATGCACTGGCTGCACAAATGAAACAAGTGGCTGATGTTGAAGATTAACAGCTGAGATTTACTTCATAGTGACCCAGAGGTCAGTGAATGTGAATGTCCTTATCGATTCACTAAGGTGAAATGTGTTGAAGTTGAGCTAGAGGTTCAGAAAATGCTAGATCTTGGTGTGACACAAGAAACTACAACAAACAAGCACACCATGATTTGTCACCCCAGTGGGCACTGGCACAACCGTGTCCTTCCATTTGGGGTCTACGGGGCTCCAGAGACCTTCCAGTGTCAAACTGCTTGCTCCTCACAGCCTTTATAGAGATGTACATGTTGACAATACATTTGCTTTTACCAGCACCTTGGAGGTCCACTTACTCCATCTATTGGCTATCCTGTAGATCAGGCATGTGCAACCTACGGCCCGCGGGTCAAATCCGACCCGCGTACTGATTTTATACGGCCCGCGACGACTTTTCCAAATATCATTGAATCTGGCCCGTTAACCCTCTTGGTGATGCCTGTTTGTTCTTGTGGTATTGTTGGATTATTTTTAATAGTATGATGCGGCCAGTGCTTTCTGAAGTACAGTCGACCCTTGATATACGACCGGCTTGACATGCGAACAACTTGATTTACGACCAAAATTTTTATTTTGATTTACGACCAACATCTTGCGTTACGACCTGAATGCGGTCACGTGTATCCGCTTGCGCGATTGTAAACAAACAGAAACATTCCTATTAATGCGGCACTCATTCAATAAAATGTCAGGTTTGTAAACTCTCTTGGGACCTCCCCCAACTAGAAGACATGCCAAAGTCCAAACTCCGTATGGAAGACTGTTTATCTGTTGCTGGGGCAAAAGCCGGCTTAAAGCTGTGCTGAGTCTCTCAGCCAAAGCAAACAGAAAAGATATCGATGGGTGATATGCATGTGATATCCCTGCCCGGCAATGGACAAGCAAGCTTCCACAGTCGCGGCAATCGCGCTTCAGGACGCACTTCAGCATGTCGTTCCCATTGTGTGGGGAGTGGGGAGTGGGGGGGTCTCAGAAGAGTTCAGAAACAGTTCCTTGTATCATCGCAAGGAAATGCTGAGAAAAATTCTCGTCAGAATAACTTGTAGGCAGGAGGAGATTAAAATTAACGCAAAAGAAGCTATTGAAATGATTGCAAATGCCTGAGCGCAAGTTAAAGAAAGCCTTTAAAAAGCCTTCAGTTTCATTATCATCCTCCTCCCTTCCTGCAGCCCAAAGATGTCAAATTAAATGGTGAGTACAGTATGAAATTGTTGTTTCTGGTAGGCTAGGCACTTTTTATTACTTTTTGGTTAGTACATTAGAAAAATTATTGGTGTTTTGGTAAATTATGCACATTATACAACCCTTTTTTTATTATGAAAAGGTTAAGTAAGTGTTGCAGTGGGAGGTTCGGACCGCATTATGGGTATTTCCATTATTTCTTATGGGAAAAATAGTCTTGACTTACAACCAACTGGAGTTACAACCAGCCCTCGCGAACGAATTGAGTTCGTAAGTCAAGGGTCCACTGTACTTTATATTGTGCTTCCCCCTCTTTTACGGCACGTCCGGAACTGTCGCACGTTTAAAGTGTGCAAGAGCTCGTAGTCACGTAGTCGTTGACTCTGCTGCATCTCTCTGCTCTGCTGTCGTGTGTAGCATAGCGCAGTCTTTTCATGGTTTTTGCTAGTGCTGTACCTATCTGCATGTTGTTTCGAGTTTCACGCTATATCGGCCTACATTTCAATACTTTCAAATACTTGTGAATTTTTGATCAAACCCTAATTAAGATGGCTTCAACAAAGAAGAGAAAAGTGGACGCTGAGAGTCGTACATTTCAAGAGAAATGGACTGACGATTATTTTTTTATAACGCAGAAAGAAAAACCTCTTTGTTTGATATGCTTGGAAAGTATTTCAGTTTTAAAGGAATACAATTTAAAAAGACACTACAATACAAAACACGCTAATTACAACAGTTACAAAGGTAAACTAAGAACAGATAAGATACAAAATTTGAAAAAATGTGTATCGGCACAACAGATGTTATTCCGCAAACATACTGATGTAGCTGACAATATTGTTCGTGCAAGTTTTATTGTTAGCGAAAAAATTGCGAAGCACCCAAAACCATATTCTGAAGGCGAGTTTGTCAAGGAATGCCTTACTGCAGTCACGAATGTTCTGTGTCCAGAGAAAAGCCATGAAATGGAAAAGATAAGTCTTTCTCGTTGGACAATAACCCGACGAATCGACGAAATGGCCAGTGACATAAAATTAAGCATTAAAAATATTTCATCAAAATTTGAAGCATTTTCCATTGCTCTTGATGAGAGTACAGACTCCAACGATACCGCTCAATTGGCTATATTTATTCGCGGAGCTGATGCTAGCTTCAATTGTACGGAAGAATTGCTTGCTCTCCAACCAATGAAGAATACAACAAGGGGTGAAGACATTTTCCAGGAAGTAAAAACTGTTTTTACTTTATTTGATTTAAAGTGGGAAAAGTTAGGCGGAATATCCACCGATGGAGCTCCATCGATGATTGGACCAAACATCGGAGTTGTTGCCCAAATAAAAACCGAATTATCAAGTAACAAAATCAGTACCGAAGATTTGTCGGTATTGCATTGCATTATACACCAGCAAAACTTATGTGCAAAATCAGTTACATTTGCACATGTGATGGGCACAATAACTGCATGTATAAACTTCATTAAATCCAGGGCGCTAAATCACCGCCAATTTCAAGAATTTCTGGCTGATGTTCTTTCTGATCATGAAGATCTTACATTTTATTGTGAAGTGCGTTGGCTTAGCAAGGGAAAAATGTTGAAACGTTTTTATGATTTGAGAAATGAGGTATCTCTTTTCATGGACATGAAAGGAAAACCTATTCCTGATCTAGAAAACAAACCCTGGCTGTGTGATCTTGCATTTCTTGTCGACCTAACAACACATCTAAATGAACTTAATGCTAAATTACAAACTCAAGGACAAATGATTCATGAGCTTTATGGACACATAAAATCATTTCAAAATAAGCTTCGACTCTGGGAAAGCCAATTAAAGGAAGGCAATACTTATCATTTTCCCACACTTGCGAACCACGAAGATTTTGATTGTGAATCGTTTGCGAATGAATTAAATTCATTGAGTGGAGAATTCAACACTAGGTTCCGTGATTTTAAAAATCAAGAAGCAAACTTGCAAATTTTCTCTTGTCCATTTGATGTTGATGTCGAACTAGCTCCACTTTCATTGCAAATGGAATTAATTGAACTACAAGAGAACCTTGTCCTGAAATCAAAATTCAATGATATTGAATTACTTGACTTTTATAAAAACTATTTCCCACGTGACAAGTTTCCAAAGCTCACAGCTTTTGCTCAGAAAAGAATGACTCTATTTGGCAGCACCTATAAATGCGAGCAACTTTTTTCAAGGATGAACTTCGTAAAATCCAAAACCAGGACGCGAATTACTGATGAGCACCTAGAAAACACGTTGCGAGTTTCCACGTCCACAATATCTCCTAATATTGATAAGCTTGTGACCACCATGCAATCTCAATCGTCGCATTAATAAAGAGTTTTTATTAAATAATATATTAATAAATATTTGTTGTTTTTTTTTTTGGCCTTCTTGCATTTTCGATTTTCAGAAATACATATATATCCTGAAGTACTCCGGCCCGCGTAATCTTTCTACTTTCTAATCCGGCCCATAGTCCTGTCAAGGTTGCACATGCCTGCTGTAGATCTTTCAACAGGCCCACCTTCACATTCACTCTAGGAAGTGTTATTTAGGTCTTACAATAGCAAAATTCTTTGTGTTGTGTAGTAGGTCAGAAATGGGTTAAACCAAAGGTCTCCAAACTAAAATCAATACAAAACTGGCCTTAGCCAAAACTAATTAGTTGCACTCTATCTTTCCAAGACATCCAAATACTGCGGAATGGGTGTCAACAACTGAAAAAGCCTTTAGTGACGTTAAGCATGCTTTTGTTTCAGAGTCTAGACTGATTTCTCCCATTTTATAATGTAAATCACATCATCAGTGGAGCTGAATCTCCGCCTCATCTGGAAACCATTGGATTGAGAAACCAGGTATGAATCAGTGGAGAAAGAAGCCAATGTCATTAACACTAGAATCCCTGAAGCCTACGAAAAAACTCGTAATCCCGGCCCACCTTAAAACCCTCCGTACCTCTTCATCAGCGTTTTTTGTTTTGCAAATGTGTCGATCAGCACAAGAAGCATGCAGCATCATATCTTTGATTGCCGGTACATCAAACAGTTATTAGCAGGCGTCAGCCACAACACAAACTCTGGTCATTGCTGCTCTTGTGAAAAGAATGGAGATAAATGGCATCAACTCAGAGAGGGAGAGGCAAGTTCGTTGTACCACGTGAACGCCAATGAGGGAATAAAACTGAATAATAACAAAACAAGCACTAACTTTTACAAGTATAAAAAATTTACACCGAGTGTTACAGACTGAAATCAAATGTATGTTTTTATTATATTATAGTAATAATAATAGCAGATCACTACTCAAAGCGCAGAATCCCTGGACTCGAACTGGAAACCATTTGGTGATAAGGCAGCAGTTCTTACCTCTGCTCCATCCAAGAAGACATAGCAATGCTCTGTTGATTGACATTTGAGTTTGGGTTTGTAACTCATTGACAACACCATGTAAATTGAATGTTTTTTTCTTTTGTTATATTTTTGAATAAAAGCACACATATTTATTTGATATTTGGACTAAAGTCTTCACACATTACACACTTCACGCCATTATTAGTATAACATGGTAAAAGTTTCCGCTTTAGGTACAGTATGTGTTCAGCATTTCTTGCCTCGCATTTCCTGTTGTCCAACACTTACAGTATAGACACAGAACACGCAAGAAATATATGTGTTCCAAATAACGATATTGTATTATTTATCCAATACAACCCCAGGCACCTCACAACAAGATAAACAAGGCTTGAGCTGGGAGAACTTTTTGCCTGAGTTGAGCTCCGTCGAGATGAGGTGTTGGGACAGCAGGCTGCTTGTGTTGATCGACACATTTACAAAACAAAAGACGCTGATGAGGAGAGGTGTGAAGGAACTTAAGGTGGGCCGGGATTACAAGATTTTTCGTAGGCTTGAAGGTTTCTAGTTCTAGTTCTAGTTACACAACTTCAACATGACCTACTCGGCTCTTGGTTTACATTCGTCATGGACCACGCTCCATTTCAGTGGACGGCCCACCATGAAGATGTTTTTGGATAAACAGCCCTACAGGTTTAACGTAGTTCATCGCTGAAGGATTCTCCACGCAGTGGCTCATTAGGTACACTTGTGCTTTTAGGGCACGGCTAAAGGGGGGTGTCGTCACATGTTTGACCATGGTGAGGCTCTTGTGGGGTCCAATTTAGGAAGTTAAGGAAATAGTTAAGGAATTTGGTGTGACACCATCGCTAACACACTTCCCATGTTAACCTCCAACCTTAAAGCTGCTACCCAAGAAATAGAACTCTGACATCTCTTTTGTGGCAGCAAAGACCCCAACTCTTTAGGCGTCACATTTTAAAACTGGACCATAACAGGGAGCCGATGTCGGTCTGATGACCCATACTGAAGGAGACACGCCAGTGCCATCCTGTTAAATAATAAACCGTTTGTGTGGCCCTTTTCTTTATTTGTTTTGACAGGAGGGAACTCAAATGGGGTTCCTACCAAGAGACCCCAAACCTTTGAATTTATGTATGTTTACAACACAACAGGGTTACTGCCATAAACAATATAAAGATGCTCATGAAAATGGAGGCACTGGCAGGACAGGAATGAGGACCATTGGGTACACTGCAGGGCTCAACTGAATTTGGGTGAACTCTGTGCTCAGATGGTACATAAAATTTAAATTTAGGGATCAATGTGCTCTAAGTCATTAGCTTTGAATTATTAAAAGCTTTTGCTTATATTCTCAAGACACCATTTCTTTGTCAATACAAAGGCTGCTGGTGTTTGTCTATTTTTAATTTTGACTGCTAAGCTTAAAACTTTGGTGAGATAATAAAAAGTCAAAGACACCGTGTACTCTGAGAGAGCTAAACAGCACAAAATCTTAGAAATACAGCGCTGAGATTTTAATCTTTAGAGAGCTGGACTGGCCATTATTTTAGAAAATACACAGAGAGTTTAAATCTATGTATCAATGTTTTCTTATGTATCGATGCTATTTAGTCAAATTAAAGTCAAACGTGTTGTATTAGCTAGCTCTACATCATATAAGAGTTCATCATTAAAGGCTTGTGCCTGAGATTTCATTTTTTCTAAAACTGGCTGTGCTGTCAGCTTAAGGCCGTCTACCTTCACTTGTAGGCTCCTGCTTTCTTGCCTGTTTGCTCGGACTGTAGCATGAGGTGATGACAAGCCAAGGAGAGTGTGTACTGTGAGAAAACTACATGCCATTGTCTTAGAGAGTCAGCTTCTTAAAACTTTAGCTGTGAGAGATGCTTCTGTATCAAGTAACTGTTGTTTGAGCGGCCCAGTACCTCATGTGTGGGTCCTCCTGATTTTGACTTTAATGTTCTGAATTGATCAATGAATAAGTCTCAGGCAGGGTAAGGAGTAATGTTGGCAAGTTTTGGTGAGATGATGGACACTAGATGATAGACATTAGTGGGCTTGGACATAATTGTGGGAAGAACTAGAAGGAGGAGAGTAATTTGCAAAGATGGTAAGAAATGTAATCTAAACTGAAGCACTTCCTAGTTACAGCACTTGCACCATAGTGAAGTCTCGTTGTTACATTGCTGTGTAATCAAGATGTTCTTCTGCATTCCCATCTGGACTCCAAGACTGCCTTCTTCTAAGAGAGTGAAGTTTTCTCCATGACAATGGCAACTCTGGCTAGTGATGAGTGACCTGTGACCCTTGTCATTCCTTTCAGTCTGCTGATGACATGACTGCCAGTGCTGCTTCTCTTTCTGCAGGTCTCTTCACTGAACGGCTCTGAGCAGTGTAACACTGAAGTGACTAACCTGAGATGTGGACACAATTAGCTGAACAGCCGTACTGGCCGGGTCAAAGCTGATAATGCAGTCAGTCAGGGTCCAGCTTAAAGGAACCATCAGCAGTGGTGAAGATGACAAGGCAGCTGCTGACTCCTAACTTCAGGAACCCTCAACCCACAGTGAATTGAGAGCTCTGTTCAAAGTTTATTTCTTTAATTCCAAATCTCATTTGTGCCTCAAAGACTCATTTACTATAAATGACTTGCTGCATGTATAAAAGTGTGAGATCTGAACATTTGGCAGATGTGAAATATTCTAAAGTCTCTTTGTTGATCACTTGCGATTCATGGAAATCTTGTGTTTTTCATACTATGAGAAAATTAAAAAGGGAAAATGAAAGAGCGGAGATAGCAGCCAAACTTGCAATACCTGCAAAACCTTCACGCAGCACCACCATGGTCAGACTGAACGTTATTGGCTGTCAGATTGAGGTGAGCTTACAATACTTTGGAAATGTGAAACTGCTGTAAAGTCATGTCATTTGTTGCCCCCTGAAATCACTAAGTAGTTATGTAATCTGACATCCTCAAGGTAAGGAGATCAGCAACTGCAGTCTCTAAGTTTGATTAGAAGCCATGTAGTGTGCTGCCTATCTCCATCATACTCACATCAACACAAGATTTTCTCTTTCTTTGCTCTCTTAAATAGTTCACTACTGAAGCCCCCAGACTGTTTACAGCAACGCCACCAGGTTTAATTCCCCCCAGTAGACAGCAGTTCTCTGCTCGTTCATAAACTCCTCCATGCTGCTATTACCCATCATTACCAATCACTTCCAGCTTCTTCACACATATTTGATCTTTGATTATTTCAGTCTGTCCCAGCAGCACTGAGGCACTGGACCACTGCAGGACCCTCATGCTGGAGACATTGAGCTAAGTTTGTGTGGTCCACTCATTAGCCGATTACCATATCTACGTAATTAGTGAACCAATGAGAGGATACTACAGGGATGTTTTTAACATAATTAAAACCCTCTAAACTATCTGTCTATTCCCCCTCATTTTGGATTTTTGAACATCTGCATTTGTGTCTATGCATACCTGTGAACTCAGTGAAGGGCGCCATACAAGACAAACTGAACTGAATTGCATTTTGTTGCTCGGTGTGAGTTTAGCACAGTTTAGCCCCCCATTGGTCCAATTCACATCAGCTCTGATTCTGTTTCCTACTGCAACATTGCAAAAAGGGAAAAAGATTTGCAGTTTCTTAGTTCTGAGCGCCCTCTTGTGGTAATTTGTCATCATTGTCATCATCCGTACTTACTGATGAATTTATTTTTGTTTTGAGTTTATGGCACGCTGTTCTTACATTAACACTTTGCCTGGGACATTTCCTAACATAATGGGCCTCATTTGTAGTGTCATCAGTTAATCAGATGTATCAGAAGTCCTATGGAACTAAGTACGTGCTTTTTTGTATACAATATTTTTGCGTTTTCTTATTGGTATAAATATAATCTTTGGTGTAGCAGATCTTGTTAAAATGTTAGCTTTAATCAGAGGTGAACGTAACACTTTGATCTGTAATCTCGCATAAAGTTTTGGAGGATTTACATCAAAGTCAAACATACAAACTGAAACAGGCTGAGAGGGTGGAAATAAAAGTTAACCCCAAAGAAAATGGGGACCTAAAAACTCCAACCAATAAGAAATTAAATAAACTCAAATAAACGTAAACCGCTATAAACTAATGCACAACATACATATCACACAACGGTAACATGAAACTGAAACTGAACTCGGCTTCCCATGTGTTTCATTCACTCAAGAATTTGTTTTCCAGATTATCACCACTCGTATGTTCACTTTGGGACGATGGAGAATGCAGTACTCTAGCAATATTATTAATAATTTGTTTTTTAATTTTATTAATATAGTTTTACCTTGAAAGGCATAGCCAGACAATAAAGTTCTAACACTGAATTGTGTTTTTCTTGGACTTGTTACAAACAACAATGTCATTTACAGGCTGCACATTCACACGGCCCATGCAATAAATTGAATGTTTTAAGTATTGTACAGAAAAGAACAGATAAAAAGAAACAATATGGTGAACTACACTGAGTGTGCACCCCCCCCTGTTCAGGCTGCAGGGGACCCCATAACTGAGCTGTGCTCTTGTGTCAGCCTTAACTACACTGTGGTGAAAGTTGAATGAAATTAAAGATATTACATTTTTGTCTGAGCAGAAGTTATTAACAGCATAATGAAGTGCTCATGAATTAAATAAAGGATCAGACTGGGTTTGAATTCCTAATTTGTTATTGGTACTGAAAGTGAACACCAACTTTCTTGGGTGGATTGGAGGGCTTCATTTCAGATGTCTCAGTAATTTTAGTTCTGCAGTATTTATTGGTGGTGTGAGACCCTCAGACCAGAGCTTAAAGACTAAAGTTGCTGTGGAGCAGACGATAACTAAATACAAATGAGATGTGAAACAAGCCGTTGATAAAGAACCTCATCTCAAAAGACACTTAATAACGTTGAAAAGAGACCCTTTATGGCAGTGATTCTTAACTGGGACGCCGCAGCCCACTAGGCAGACCCTGGGAACTGCAAGATGACAGAAAGTATTTATATTAACCGAGTCAAGATCTTAAATCACTGAAAATCAAGCTACAGCAGGAACATCAAACTTATAGAAAATGTATGAGGCCAACATCAACAGCGCTCAAAACATGTTACACACGGTTACACAGTGAGTGTTAGTATGTCAGGGACCCCCTTTAAAGTGTGTTTCACATACAGACGGTATTCTCTATGGTTTAGCTGGGTTACATTTACATGACATGACATGAGTCTTCACTGTCCAGACGGAGACCTGATGGACTCTCCACATACAAACAGCAATTCTACATTTAGTGTCCGCACAGCACCGTGGCTACTGACCACTATTTATTACAATGGACGCATTTCAATTTCTACTCGTGTTAAATGTGCCTGTCGCTCCAGGGCTCAACCCAGTGGATTACCAAGTAGCTTCTGTGTTTATGAAAATAATTCTGAATTTTAAAAATGACTTTTGATTTATTTATTTTTCAGAAATACTTCATCACTTTATGCTTTAAGAAGTCATACTAAAGCAATGGGAGTTGGAGGACAATTTGTTGCTATCAAAAATATCTGTAGCAACAAATTCTGTATTTTGGTAATTTATTTATCCCTAAAAATGCTGTTTCCTTTTTTCTTTTTATGTTGTAAGTAAGGTGTGGGGGGGGGGGGGGTGGGTCCTTGGAAAAATAAAGGTTGAGAAACACAGCTGTGGAGTTTAATAAGAAGATGTGTCATAAAAAAAACACAAAATGTGTGTTTCATGCTTGGGTACGCTGAGGAGACAAATAAGTGGATAAACAGAATATTATCTGAAACAAAAAATACAAATAACACAAAATGTACAATTGTGGAAATAGAAGGAAGTAAAGGCCTCGCTAACAAAATCAGCACTAGTACTAAACACTTCAGATATTTCTTGACTTATGGTTTGTATTTTTGTAACTCAGACATTTTTTTCTTACCAGTTTCCTTTCTCAGGTAACAGAGTTGTAAAAAGAAAGCTGTGGAGAAAAGAGAGAAGATAAATTAGTTTAATTTAGGCTGGAAATCTGAAGAAAACAACTACTCACATGTTCAAGCCAGCTCCATCTTTGGGAGAGGCTGCTGGAGATCCTTTGTTTCTATAATAGTAATCTATACAGGAATAAAACTATTTTATGATACGTGATTCGTTTTTTCTCCCTTTGTGGATCTCCAACTGCAAATATATATATATATATATATATATATATATAGTATAGTATATGTATATAGTGACTACAAGAGGGCATCAGAGATCCCAAAACCACAGACAGATTTTTATACTCCTCAGCACTTCTTCATAGACCTCACTCCAATAACCAGCCACAATACTATAATAAAGCACAATAAACCAACAATTCTTCCTCCTTTTCTACCTCCACTGAGTTTTTCCCACTGCCACTCGGACTTACTGGAAGTGATGCAGTGAACTCCCTTTATTGTTGGACCCACGAATGCCTTCAGTGCCATTCCATGTGTTCTGGGAAGCCATCGAGAAAGTAGGGAGGTCTTCCCAAAAAAACAGCACCCCTAATGAGACCCAGGCATCCAGACAGGGCTGCCCTTCTGGACTCCAATTCCCCAGCACCCCTGTTGGTGTGGGTTGCTATATGAGAACCACGGTCACGTGGCGTATTGGGATTGGAACCTCTTCCAAATCTCAGGATCTGCTGGTACAACCATTATCTCCTGTTTGCTGGACAGAAAGTTATTTTTCCAATCCACTGACCAATTTGCTTTTGTCGTCACTCTGGCCTCCCATCTGGGTAATGTATTTTTCCCCATCTCATCCGGGATGCCCGTTCTCTTCCTACTATATATATATATATATATATATATATATATATATATATATATATATATATATATATATAAATATATATATTGTGGCAGGCAGCTGGGGCCCATGCCCAGCCGGGACGCCCCTGCAGCATATGGTCCGGGGGAGCAAGGATGGGAAACCCAGTATCTCCCCCTGGACGCTAGATGGCAGCCTCCCTGGGTTGCAGTGGTGCCAGGGCTTCATGGGGGTTGGAGTTTGATGCAGCCCTTTTGGGTTCTGCAGGCGCCGCCAGGGGATGCTGCAGCAGGAACTGCTGGCCCCTTTTGGGCACTGGCTTCGCCACACCCGGAAGTGCAGCCAGATGTCAGTAATTAAGCACCTGAAGCACTTCCGGGTACCCAATAAAAGGAGCTAGTGACCACCACTCATTGGCCAGAGTCAGGTGGAGGAGGACGAGGTTGCCTGGGAGGAGTGGTAGTGCAGGAGAAGAAGTGTATGGTGTATAGGTGTTACACTTGGGACTGTGTTGTGGCTGGGGGACACGGGGAAGATGTGCCCTCCAGCTGAAGAAAAATAAAAGTGTTATTTTATACGTGCCTCCATCTCCTTCTGTGTCAGGCCAGGTGCCTATATAGCGCCTTTCGTTACTATATATATATATATATATATATATATATGTAAATATGTATGTGTACTCAATATGTAATTAGTAATTTGTAAAGTTTAAAATTACTTTTATTTGTGAAGTGTCACAGCACTCTTAGCCTGCAATCATTACAGAGCACATAAAAATAAAAAAATAAAGTTAATTGAACTGAAAACTTTATAAATGTCCAATTTTAGGAACTAGTCCTGTCCAAAGGTCATTGATCGAGAGTCCCCTGCCTGACAGCCATCTTATTTTAATAAAATGAGGTTTCACTGTGGGCCACACTAACTTCCTTTAATTTGATTTAGTTCTTGATTCTGCTCTGCTGGCACGTGTTTGCTGCCAGGCTTTGCTCTGATCTGTAGTATTTTCTGTTAAATTCCATCAGCCGAAGGTAGCAGCAGTGGTTTAGCACCTTCTTCTCAGTCTTCTTGTGGAACTGCTTGATGGCACAGCATTCAAAATGTACACTTCAGTGTGTTATGAGAACAGCAGAAAGGATTGTAGGCCTGAAACTGCACACCATTGAGGACCAGTGGACCTCAGGGGTCAAGAAACGGGCAGGGATTCAAACCAAAGAGCACAGTCACCCAGATAGACATCTGTTTTGGTTATTACTGGTCACTCAAAATAAGAATTACTGGACCCTCGGGGGGCTTCATTTTGTTCTACTGCAGTCCTTCTAGTCAAACACACAGTCTCTGATTCATGTCGGTCTCTCCATCTAATCTAAATTAAGTTTAGGTTGATATATGACTGGGTAAGATGGGGTATAAGTGCAAGCCTACATGGTCAAACATATATTTATATAATAATAATAATAATAATAATAATAATAATAATGCTGTATTTGCATTCATTTATAGTAAATTAGATCTTGTGGCAGAAGGCAGAGACATTTGTATCAATAATAACCTGCTGCTTGTTCCCTTTCTCTTGACAGAACTGTTCTACCTTAGAAAAAGACGGGCCTTGCACCAGGAACACACAGATGTCTGGGGTCTTCCTTCACTTCACCAAATGGACAGTCCATCAGTTTTATTGCTTCTTAGTTCATTAGAATTAATTTAAGAATTTCTGTGACATGTGTGATATTTTCAAAGACATGTTTGGTCTAAAATGAATGCAGATGGTATGGTGAATCTTTCTGGACTGTTTTCACAAGGACCTGTTTCTGTTTTTATGTCTCTGCCATATCTTTCTATATTTGTGCACATTAATGGAGCAGGTCCCAGGTGTGCTCTTTTAGGGGTATAACTGGGGTTTTTGACTTTAAACTGTTGGCCTGCTTCCCCTCTATTTGTATTTCCAGGGAGCAAATGGAACTGCTGGGATTTTAGATTTTAGAGCCACACGTTGTCCCAGTTCAATGATTTTAACCTCCTGACATATAAGAGAATAAGCTTAGAGATGTGAGGAGAAGACACTTCATTCTTTCTTCATGAATACATGTCCATGCGATTCTAGTATTCCTTTCTTCATTGTTTGTATAACTTCAGTCTTTTCCATTACTGTATATAATTATGAGTCTGCTATTAGTAAACTGTTAATTATTGTATTGATTAATTCCCAGCTATTTTTGTAATTCATGCCATACTGATATGGCCCCATTAACTGTGGACACACACTGGAACTCAGCCTCTGAGATTTGCAGTCTGAATATTCATATCTGATGAGTATTCTTTAGGCTTTAAATTAAATGTAACACACGCTAAGTTAAGCTGCCCGGCCTCTGAGGTTTTCTACTGAAACACACACTAAGGAACGGAGCTTCGCCTCTGAGGCTGCATATAGCCTTTTATTTGTGTAACACAATCTAAGAAAGCTACTTAGCCTCTGAGGTTTGATGATAAAGTACACACAAGTTAAACAGCACATGACCTCTGACGTTACACTTAAAAGTGACTATTAGCCAGAGCTGTGTATCTTTCTAAGGATTTTGATGGATTGCAGGTGTAGACTGTTGTCTGAACCAGGACGGTCCTTATTTCCTTGTCTGGTCAGGAGCCCAAGGTAGTGAGTGGCCAGAAGGTAGACACGGCAGTCCAAACCTCAGCCAGGAGGCCTGCTTGAGATGCCATCATAAAAATAAAAGCACAGGAGACCCTCACAAACCTGGCAGGCCAGTATAACGGAAGGGCATGGGGAGCCTGCCTTTCCCAGACTGTATTATCCACTGACACACTAGGTGGCAGCATTCCCGGGCTGAGGTACCCATATGCACACCTACAGGGCATGCTGGGAACTGTAGATGCGTTGGGCAGACTTGCTGGGTTAAGTGGGGGCCAAAAGGGGGAGCTGCCGGGATTTGCTGTCCCTACTTCACGGGACTTCTGCCTGACCCAGAAGAGCTTCCTCCAGGCAATATCCTAGTATTGGAAGTACTCTGGGGTCCTGCATAAAAGTAGCTGGTCTGCCTCACCCTGGAGAGTTGGAGTCGGGTGTTGAGGAAGGACAGAGCTTGCCTGGGAGGAGTGGAGGATGAAAAAGAAAAAGACAAAGAGAAAAGAGAAAGAATGGAATTGTTTGGTTTTGTGAAACCCTGAAAAAGACTTTGTAAAGGTTTCTCTTTAAAATAAAAATTAAATCTGAATCTGTCTGGGGTTTGGGGCTCTGGTGCTCCCCCTACAGGTGACTGGGTGTGTAATCTAAAGCTTTACAAATGATAGCAAGTCAAGCTAACTCAGATATTAAAAAAAGTAATCTATACTAATAAAAGGCAAAGCCCTCACTGACTCACTCACTCACTGACTGACTGACTCACTCATCACTAATTCTCCAACTTCCCGTGTAGGTGGAAGGCTGAAATTTGGCAGGCTCATTCCTTACAGCTTACTTACAAAAGTTAGGCAGGTTTCATTTCGAAATTCAAAGCGTAATGGTCATAACTGGAACATATTTTTTGTCCATACACTGTAATGGAGGAGGCGGAGTCACGTATCGCGTCATCACGCCTCCTACGTAATCACGTGAACTAAAAACAAGGAAGAGATTTACAGCACGAGTCACACGCGGGAACGAAGGTAAATGACGTTAATTTTTGACTGTCTTTTAATACTGTGTAAGCATACATATTAACACATGTGCAATTAAACGTGTGCATTTACGGGGTGATTTCTCAGGCTTAAAAGCTCACCTTTTATCAAACGCGGGAACAAAGGTAACTGACGTTGTTCACTGTCTTTTAATACTGTGTAACCATACATATTAACACATGTGCAATTAAACGTGTGCATTTACGGGGTGATTTCTCAGGCTTAAAAGCTCGCCTTTTACTAAAAAGGTAAATGCAAAACTATTTTCAATCAGTTTATTGAAACGCTCCCGTTAAGGATTGCAATAACATATTCGCGAGATAAAAGAACGAAGTAGGGGGAAATGGAGGAAGAGCCGCAAACAGCGAAGAGTAAAAAATTAATTAAACAATTGAGAACGGAGCGAGTGAAGCATACAAGCATGTTCATAAGGGAAACAAAGCACGGTGTAAAACGTAAGTTTAAATTAAGTTTATAGAAACGCTCCCGCTGCGGATTGCAATAACATATTCGCGAGATAAAAGTTTAATGAGAAGACACGAGGTATAAACGAACCACACGCCGTGGCGCAACGTTAGGGGCAACAGTTTCAACCATTCTATGATCTGCTTCTCGCAACTGAAAGACGGCACATGGCGGATGTTAGCCGACTTGCTGACCGCAACGTTAGGGGCTTCAACTATGGCGCTGACGCCACATCTCAGTGCCAACACTTTGCAGACTCTACTTAAAAGACACGCCCTCCTCACTGGACAGTTAAAAAGACCAATCAAACTAACGATGACATCAAGTATTACCCAATCAAAAGTAGGAAAGGAGGCATCTTCATAAAATGCGTGTGGGATGATTTGCATGACACGCTGCTTTAAAAAAAAAATGATAAAAAAAATACGGGATAAATCCCGTCCAGTATTGATTCAAAACGGGACATGCAATTTCATTCTCAAACGCGGCACGATTCCGTATTTTAAAGGACGGGTGGCAACCCTACAGTGCCAGGTAACCACCCATACAATCAGATTGTGATTCAGACTACGAATGCAATGAATGTAATTACCCCGATCTACATACAAGGCGAAAGTCTTGCAACATTCAAAGATGATGGTTTGGGATAATTAGTACTTATTAAGTACACCATGGAACATAAAAGAGCTTATGAAGCCTTGAACCGAAAAAAGCAAGATCTCAGAGATCGTAAAAAAAAAAAAGGAGGTAATGTCGTTTTACTCGCTGTAGATTTTAGTCAAACATTACCAGTTATTCCACAAGGGAGACCAGCAGATGAACTCAACGCATGTTTAAAATCCATGCTTCTCCCACGCTCGGTTATATGTCGCGTGTTCTCGGGTAGGTACACCAAAAAATGTATACATTTAAGCATGTAATGGGCAAAGAAAAAATGAGGTATACCCGAAGGCACTGCAGTAGTACTCAATGTAACTTTACTTCTTAAATGTTAATGTTTTACTGTTTAATAATTTATACGCTTCTTATATATTGTTCAAATTCTTTTATCAAAATACCAGTGACAGCGCAATGCACGATAACATGGAGTGAATACACCATACGCATCTGCCCACGGCCGCCCTGGTGTGCGCAGATAGGAGTTGATTCTAAAATAAAATAAACATAAAAAGAGTAGTACAATCATCACCCATAAAGCGGATAGCAGACGTGACGTATTATATGTGTACCAGATTTCAAGTCAATAGGTGAAACGGTTTGCAAGCTACAGGTGATTTAAAATCCTGGACAGACCAACGAAAAGCCACGGTAGCAAATTACAGAAGAAGATTTTACTGTTTAATAATTTATATTTATATGAAATGTGCTTCTTATATATTACTTCATATTCTCATATGATAATGATGTTAATGTTGTTTATATTGATTTCTATGTTATTGTAAGTGCATCTATGTGTGTATATGTATGTATGTATGTATGTATGTGTATATATATATATAAATATATATATATAAAAAATATATATATAAAAAATATATGTGTATATGTATATATAATATATCTGTATATGTGTGTATATGTGTGTGTATATGTGTATATGTATATATATATGACAGCAACACTCATAACAATGACAACACAATTACATTGACAATCATGTTACGTTATTTTTAAAATGTTTCCTTTACTTTTTCATAACCTCTTTAACACACTACTTCTCCGCTGCGAAGCGCGGGTATTTTGCTAGTTTATATCATAAAGCCAAAATTGGTCTTTTACATTAAAATCAGCAATTTGGAGTCAGATCAGTGGTCCGCACTCCTATGCTGTCATTGGCGAGGAGACGTGAGGCCGCAATGAAACTGGGTGAGTTGAAGCTTCACAATGGTCTAAACTCATAACCAGATAAAAAGTGAAATATTTATGTCATGTGCTGCATATCAGTAGTCACTACTACAGTTTATAACGTCCAGATGGTGTTCTGTACTGTCTGGTGCTGTTAGTTGTGTTCACTTTTTAGGACTATGGATGTGACACCACTAGAAATTCCAAATAACTGTGTGGATTGTCACATAAGATGGGGGGGGTGTCAGTCCTAGATCAGCCTTGGATACCCCTGAGGGTTCTACGTTTGTGACTTTTGTTTCTTTTTTTCTTTCCTAGTATTCAGTGGTAGTGTTATATGCTGCTGCCCCCCTGGCATAAGGATGCATACGTGCAGCCCCTGAGATTCTGGGAAGATGAAGTGAGGGTCCCGTTAATGGTGGCACATTGATGGACTCCACAGTGTCTGGATTAGCTGCCTTGAACCTCTGGATGTTTCTTGTCTCCTGTGTCCTCACCACCTGTCATTTTTATTTTCCCCTTTTCCTTGGCCATCTGACTGGAGTTTTTGCTATGAGGTTGGACATTTTGATTCTCTGCTGTTATAGGTAAGTGCTCCTTAGTTTTTACTTTCTTTTGTAATTCTGTTTAGCCAATATTATTATTGTGAAGCACTTTGAGCTGCTGTCATGTAAGATAAAGTGCAATAAAAATGAATGCTGTTATTATCCATGTATGCAGGAATTCATTTAAAGGCTTTTTTTCTGCCATTCTGTTTTCTTTAAATATTTATTCCATTATATTTTCAAACAATAATCACATCCACACCCTTTAATATTCTTGAGTCTCCATGGTGTTATTCTGCGTGTGCAGAGAGGCCATAAGAGTGCTGACTCTTTATTTAATACAGGACATACGTGAACTTTATATATACCCTTATATATATAATCAGACAAGACAAATAGAGTGCAAAAAGATGCAGCCCTCAAGAATATGCACAGCAGCTTCTCTAAGCACACCGCCATTCATAGATTTGAATTTTACAAGACCCCGGAGTGATGCCCAATAACTGAAGTGTAACAGCAGGCAAGACATCAGAAAATGGACGCTGAGGACAGACTCAAGTAAACATCAGAGCCTGAACTGCACAAAACAAACTCAATGGACAAACAAAACAAAACTCTTTGATCTCCAGGACTGTATCTGATATAACAAAACATGAGAGTCACATAACCCAACAAGGCAGACCTCCCTGTAGGGGTCTGGATTTCTAAACAGCTGGTGGCTCCTTCATTCTGCTGACAGCTCGTCAAATTTCTGTTTTTGTCATGAAACCTCAATATTATTTGTGATAATGCAAAAATCAAGAAGAGTTTGGAGTAACAAATATAGCATTTCATAAATAAATTACATTTTGCATAAAAGTCTAAACTGTCAGGCAGTGTAGAGATCACTTTTGTCTATTTTTGACTTGAATTCCAGAGACCCTCTGTGAGCTTTTTATTTGTTTTTGATAAAGATTTTGGAGTAAGTGAAGGATTGCACTGCAGTGTCCTTACCTTTGGAGTCATATCTTGCTTTATGTTCTAGAATAAAGAAATACAGGAATATCATGAGAATGATTGTCAGATCTTTACCTTACCAAAGTAAGACGGTCAGCAGTAGGTTCTGCACGCACCTCTCATTCTCCTCCATTGAAATATCAGCAAAGCTGCCACTGCCACATACAGAAGCAACGATAACCAGAAGACCACCAACCAGCCTGGAACTCCTGGGGAGAAAACTGAAAAAAAAGGAAAAGATGAGAATGTGGGAGATCAGTTAAGGGTGAGAAGAACTAAATACACACAAGACACATGTGTGGTTTAGACCTCAACAGGTGCCATGGGCTGTTCAGAATTACAGCAATACAGAAGCCACAAAAGAGACCTAACTGACCTGACTGAGTCCACAAAAAAGGTTTATGTCTGAAGGAGTAAAATCAAGCCCTTAACTGAGTGACAACCAAACTTCCAATTACTGGAATGGCTTTGAGTTCCAGTATTGAGCTATAGCTGCCTCCAGGGAAGAGACGGAACAAAGAAGATGGACCTTCCTGAAATGACCCAGGCCAAGGGATAAGCCACCCTGTCTGTGAACCAAGAAAAGAATAGAGATCCAGTCACAACAAAGGAGCCTGAGTGTCCTGTCAAACCTGGTGACCAAGTCTATCTGACAGTCTTCCTCAGAAGGTGGAAAGAGCTGAGACTTGAATGTCCTTACACTCTGTAAGGATAGAATGAAGCTCATCCTGGCATTGCACCAGAGTACCGAGAGCAGACCACGTGACTCAAGACCAGGATGGAGAAGACTCAGTATCAAAAGACAAGACAGCCCCTCAAGGGCTGGACACTTCTCTGGAACATGGGTGTTCTTCTTCAGAGGGATCAGTGCCTGACCCTTTGGGTTCAGTGAGTGAACAGAGAACCGATTCTGTGCCTGGCCCTAATACTGGGATTTGCTCCATGTCTAATCCATTTACACAGCAGAGCATTGTTTATACCCAAAGAAAATTCTCCACTATTAGTTTCTAGCAGTACTGAGAAATGAGCAAATGACAATAAAAAGATACTTGTAGTACAAAAGAGTTGGCCAAATGAAACTGAGAAGGAGAAGAAACATTAATATACAAGAAGAGACTACAAATGACAATGCAGTGATGGAGTTATGGAAGAAACATCCAAAAAAGTGACTGGTGTAAATGGGCCACTTATACTGTCAGACAAGTTACACTTAAAGAGTGCTGTACTGTATGTGTGCCAAGGCCAACCTGCAATTGTAGTAATCCCCATGCCTTACACACTGAAGATGTGTGAACTTTGGTTTAAGGATAAAGAGTTCTGAACTCTTCATATACAGAACAGCATGTACTAATGATACTGAAAAGGCTTTGGAAGCATTAGGAGAACAGCTGGATGCCACAAGTCACATGACAATACAGAACAGACACGTCTTGGACTAGATGCTATCAGAAAAAGGTGGTGTATGTCACGTTTCGAGATGAGTGTTGTACGTACATACCCAATAATACATCACCTGAAACATCTTTTACCTTGAACTTGGCGGCTCCACGCAGGCTGCGGCTGCACGGGCTCGTGATAAAAAAACGTTCTTTATAGTGATTTAATGTCACTCAACATGGAAATTCAGTCATATACTTGTCTAAACCTTCTGTCATTGGGTACGGAACAGGATAAAGGACTAGTAAATCCAAATACCATGGTTCTACTGAAAGAATTTGGACTGCTACGGATGAGCGATGAGGCCAGCCTAGCACCGATATTATCTACCAGTGCTAACTGCGCCTTGAGAAGAAAACGGCAGTGGTTTATACGTAAACAAAAGCGAGGTTGTCCACGGTGGGCTGAGCGTTAAGGCTAAAGCTAATCCATGCAGAACGCCACTACCATCAATCTTGGTGGCAAATATCCGCTCACTGGAGAATAAATTGGATTATATTCGGTTGGATTTAACATCAAAGCGGGAGATGAAGGATTGCTGTGCTTTTGTCTTTACGGAGTCCTGGCTCACCGACTCCACAACCGACACTGCCATTAGCCTAGTGGGGCTAACTATTCATCGGGCAGACAGGAGCAGCAGTCTCAGCGGCAAAACACGGGGCGGAGGTATCATCGTCTACATAAACAACAGATGGTGTGTTGACTCAAAAACAATCCACACATATTGCTCTCCAGACACTGAGCTTTTGGTAGTTAAATGCCGGCCTTTTTATTTGCCACGGGAATTTTCCGTTGTACTTATAGTAGCTGTTTATATTCCCCCTGACGCTGACACCAAGGCAGCCATTGACACATTCTGCCACTGTATCAACGATTTGCAAACCACACATCCAGAGGGAGTAGTCATAGTTGCTGGGGATTTTAACCAGGCAAACATGAAGAGAGGTTTACCCCATTTTTACCAACATGTGGATTTTGCAACTCGAGGAACCAATATATTGGATCATGTCTACACCAACATTAAAGGAGCATTCAAAGCATCCCCACGTCCCCATCTTGGCTCATCAGACCACATCTCTATTATGCTAATCCCAGCATATAGACCTGTGCTCACCAGATCAAAACCATCACTCAAACAGGTGAGAGTTTGGCCAGGAGAAGCCATGAATGCACTACTGGATTGTTTTGAGTGCACTGACTGGTCTGTGTTCAGTGAGGCAGCTACCACAGATCAAAGGATAGACATAAATGAATACGCAGAGGCTGTGTTTGGCTACATAAATAAATGCATGGAGGATGTCTGCGTCACCAAAAACATCATTGTCAGGGCAAACGATAAACCGTGGTTGACTGCTGAGGTGCAAGTTTTGCTGAAAGTGAGAAACTCTGCTTTTAAATCTGGAGATATAGCTGCCCTTAGAACAGCAAGAGCCAACCTAAATAAAGCTATCAGAAGAGCTAAAAGGGCAAATGGAAAAAAAATAGAGAGTCATTTTCAAGATCACAGGAACAGCAGAAGATTGTGGCAGGGGATTAAATCTGTTACAGATTACAAAACAGTTTCTTACCCCTGTGATGATAGCTTCAATTTCCTGAATGACCTAAATAAGTACTTTGGACTGTTTGAAGCATTGAATGATACATCACCAGTGAAGGCCACCCCTCATCCTGATGAGAAGGCACTGTGTCTGGAACCGGATGATGTTCTACGGACTTTGAGGAGAATTAATCCAAGGAAAGCTGCTGGACCAGACCAGATACCAGGTTGCGTACTCAAAGGATGTGCAGAGCAGCTGACACATGTCCTTACGGATATATTTAACATCTCTCTGTGTCAGGCTGTTGTGCCATCTTGCTTTAAAACCTCAGAAATCATCCCGGTTCCAAAAAAAACCCATAGTCACAACCATGAATGACTGTCGCCCTGTAGCGTTAACACCAATAGTGATGAAATGTTTGGAGAGGCTGATCAAGGACCACATTACTTCTGTCCTACCCTCCTCATTTGACCCACTCCAATTCGCCTACCGCTCCAACCGTGCCACAGAGGACGCCATATCTATTGCACTCAGTTTTTTGTTGGAACACCTGGAGAACAGAGACGCTATGGTCTGCATGCTGTTTGTTGATTTTAGTTCGGCTTTTAATACCATCATCCTTCAGAATCTGATCAGCAAACTGGGCCCATTGGGATTGAGCATACCTATGCAAAACTGGATATTGGATTTTCTAACGGATAGGCCTCAGTACGTATGGGTAAGGAAGAATAAATCAGATATCATCTCCTTGAGCACAGGTTCTCCACAGGGGTGCGTTCTAAGTCCCCTCCTCTTCAGCTCATGACCCACGATTGTTGTGCCAAGTTCAGCACAAACCAAATTATTAAGTATGCGGACAACACAACAGTGGTGGGTCTCATTCGAGGTGATGGGGAGGGAGATTACAGAGAGGAGGTGAAGTCATTTGTGGAATGGTGTGATAAAAACAATCTGATACTGAATGTCGAAAAAAACGAAAGAACTGGTGATCAACTTCAGGAAGAAACAGCTGATACACATCCCGGTCTACATTAAGAACTCTGCTGTGGAAATTGTGCAGTCTACCAAGTTCCTGGGAGTCAATGTGACGAACAATCTCACCTGGTCCCTGCACACCTCCTCCATCATCAAGAAAGCTCACCAGCGCTTGATCTTTCTGCGGAGGCTAAAGAGGGCCCATCTCAGTAAGTCAGTCCTCACCATTTTCTACAGATGGACCATAGAGAGCGTGCTAACCAGCAGCAGCTCTCTGTGGCAGGAGAGCTGCAGCACTTCGGTATAGAAAGCACTGAGGAAAGTGGTGAGGGCTATGGAGAGGATCATTGGAGCCCCGTTGCCTAATGTACAAGACAAGAGCTGTGCGGATTTCTAGAGACCCCACTTATCCTGCCTCTGAACTCTTTTCCCTCATGCCCTCAAGCAGAAGGTACCGCAGCCTGAAATGTAGAACTACCAGGCTTAAAAACAGTTTTTTTCCTACTGCCGTTCGTCTTTTAACTGAAGCATTTTAGTATTTTATTGTAGGCACTTTTAATTAAGAATTTTATGTATTTTCAATTTAGACTTTTATGCACTTTTAATTAGAAATATTTATGCACCTCTAATCAGAATTTTTGTGCATCTTTAATCAGAATCTTTCTGCACTTTTAATTAGAATGTAATTGATTTTAACTATGTGTTTTTATTAATGTCTTGTGCATCGTATTTTCGTTCTGTAGCATATCTTGGATGTTCTGCTGAATGACAAATAAAATTGAATTGATTGAATTGAATTGATTGATTGATTGAATTGACCATGGCAATGAATCATCTCAATGCAAGTGCAGGACATGGCCAGCTTGTTTGGGACTGGTTTCAGCTACAGCTGGGACATTGGGAAGCATTGTTGATCAGGTCAAACATTAGAGATGGCATTTCACTTCTGAGCTTTGTACTTGTGTTCTGTTGCCTGCTCCCCCTTCTAAGATCATTCATCGCCACAGCTGGCATTCACCAAATGACAGTGCAGATTATTGATCAGCAAGTTGTGGAAGCAGATTGTAATCTTGTGTTTTTCTATGACGAAGTTCTGCAGTAAAGATACATGATGATGCAGCGTGCTGGTAACCTCTACAGTGTGCAAAGTACCTGGGCTGAAGCTCTGTTTCCGTGGAAGTATTTTTCTTCAGCCAAAAAAATAAACTGATAAGGAATACATAATTACACAAATAATAAACCTAAACAACAACTATAATATAAATGAGTATAGTCAAATTAACAAAAATGCAGAAAAAGCATGTAAAAATGGAATTCACACATAAGTCAGGGTACTGACCTTGGCTTAGACATAACATTTCTTTTCTTAAGTCAACTGTGTTATGACCCATTTATATAAATAAAATGTATTTTTATTATTATTATCTCTCTATTATAAAAAAAAATCTTGTTTACGATACGTGATTTTCTCAGAGAGACACTTTCACGTCCCGCGACACGAGACTTTATGCCAAGACATTTAACCAGGCCCGGGGCCGGAAATGAAAGGAAAAAAAAGAGAAGATGACAAAGTAGAATGTCATAAAGAATTCAAAAATGTTGGTGCAATACACATGCAGAGCAGGTTAGAGATAATGGAAGTACGAAAATTCGAAAGTCTTGCATTAGCGCAAACAAAGGGAAATTATTACTTGGTGAAATAACGGAACAGCGAAAAGAGATTGAATATATTGTTCAATTTAAAATTTAAGTCGGAGACTTGTAGATCATCTAATTCGTGTTGCCATCAGGGAAAAGTAGCATTTCTTCTTCCCAATGCAGAGGCGTATCTTAGAGAATTAAAACATGAGATTGTTGTTGTCCCCGGACAGTCTCATGGGGACTTTTAACATGAGATTCTTTCAAGTCACACCCTACTTACAACCATTTTCAAATAAGATCACGGACATTTAACTTCTCAGTCATGAAAAGGCTTTTATCAGACACATGTCCTGTGCTCTCAGCTCTTATAAAAACTTTCTACATGACACGTCAATGACTAAGTGAAGAAAAAAGAGCAGCATGTGCAGATCACAAAGCATGGCAGCAGCAAGTCAGTAGCTGATCGAGCAAAGTGGAGGTCAAAAAAAAACAAAACTGTATTTGCTTCTCATTGTATCACCATTTAAGAGGGGGAGTCGGAGGAGCGGCCGTATCTCTTTGAGGTGTGTTCAGCCCCCCTCTTCATAACGCGAGTGGAAGAGATGTGAAGTGGCCGGCAAGTAGTGCTGGCAGGGGTGGTTGAGCAAAGCGAGCAGGAGGCAAAGCCCCCTAGTTATTATTATTATTATTATTAAACACCCTCACCATGTCTCACAGTGCCTGTCCATCACAGTAGCCTCCACTCACTTTGTCTATGCTGTCTTCTCCCACTTTCACATGGAAGTCACCAGCTATTATAACTATGTCTCAGGATGGCATGGAGTCCAGGACATCTTGGATGCTCTGTTAGAAATCTTCAACTTGATTTTCTGATGCTGCTGATGCTGGCACAAACACCCAGGTGAGTGTAATGGGTATTTAGACTTCAAGGATATCCTGCATGCTCTCACTCCACCTGACATTACATTATAACCCATCATGCACATAACTATCTTATAGCTAAGAAACAGTCCCATGCCACATTCATGCTTTGTGCTGCCAGGACACACCTTACGTTTTCTGGTCAGGTTTTTGAAGAAGTTTATCAAAATGCTCATCTTCTTGCCAGGATTTCTTTTTTCATCCTGTCACTGTCCATCTGGTGAATTTAAGCTGGAGAATTTCCATGTGTCAGTGTTTGGTCCCTCACATCTTAGCCATCAGAGAATTGAGTTGCTAAGTAATTGTTGTGATTCTTTCCAACAATCAAAGCTCAAAATTAGGCCTTGCCTCCAACATCTAACCCCAGGTTTGAAATGAGGCCTAACAATAATTAACAGTCCTAACCCTAAAGCTCAAGAAGCAGGTGTCACAGCCTGCACACTCCTAACAAACAGGATATGTCTTTAAATCATTAAAACCCACTAAAGCTTCATGAAGAAGAAGGAAACCATAAAACCCCTGAACCACAATAGCCAAAACAATATTCCTTTCCATATTTAACAATTTATTACCAAAATGTACTTTAAAAAAATAAACAATAACAAAACAATATTGAATTGAAAAAAATAAGTGCAAAATCCAAACCTAATCAAGAAAGCCAGTCTGTATTCCAAAACTTTAATTTGTTTTATCACACTAAAGTTCAAAAACCAGAAAGATCAGAAGAAATATTTAAAAATCCACCAAACAAGAGAGAGCAAAAAGCAGCAGCTGCAGATGAATAAAGGCCTGAGGTGTAGTGCTTAACGTCAAGAAGGCAAGGGACAGAACAGAAAGAACAACTGAACATGCTATTAATGTAACACAAAAATATAAAATAACATGCAAAATAATATTCATAATATTGTAATCAATAACCAAATGTCTGAAATAGAATACAAGGAACACAAAAAGATGATGAGACCCTGGCTATTCATCACGGTGGTCTTCTTTTCTGGTTGCTACAGCTTGTAGTGCCTCAGTCAGAGTCAGTATGATGGGTCATCCCTGGAGCTACAAAATGCCACCACCATGTTCTCCATGTCATTGGTTTGTGCTTCCATGGTACGTCTGGGTAATAGGAGAAGCAGTGGGAGCAAAAACTGTCTTCTACCCTCATTTGGCTGGGATGTCCCAGAAGGTGTTGCAGTAGATTTGTTAATTTACTCAGGAATGTCATAGCTGCAAGAAAAATCAGACCCAGAATTCTCCCCGATTGTATTTTAACTGGTGGCGTATCAGTGGGGTCACTTTAGTAGCCCTAATAGCCACACGCAGTGGTAGGCTAAAAGAGCTACTTTCTACCTTTTTCATCTCACAGCTAATTACTAAAATTCTGTGGCACACCAAAAATATATTCTATTTATTGCTGATCTAACAAATAAGGTACAATTTAATTGATTTCCAATAAAGAAAAAGTGATTACCTACCTTATTGCTCTAAAGTGGCTTTTTAACAGTAGAATTACCAAAACCTACGAAAAAACTCATAATCCATGGCCATCTTAAATTCCTTCGCACCTCTCTGTCAGTGTCTTTTGTGTTGTAAATGTGTCGATCAGCACAAGCAGCAAGCAGCCTGCTATCACATCATCCCCACCAATGCAGAAAGGGTAAAAAGTTCTCCCTGCTCACGTCTTGTTTACCTGCATGTGAGTTGCTTTGAGTTGTAGAAGGTAATTAATTTATTGTTTTTTGGAATACATGCATTTCATGTGTGTTCCGTGTCTACAGCGTTCTCTGTAAACATATCATTAAAACAGAAATGTTTTTCATGTTTTAGTAATAAATAACAAAATGTAGGCATGAATAATAATAATAATATGTGAAGGCTGATGGCCAAATATCAAATAAACACTTTCACAAAAGGTACAAATATAACAGAACAAGTGCACTTTTCTTTTTCCAAGAATATAACTACAGAAAATAAAATGAGGTTAGGGTACGACACTGACACGCACTTAATATGACTGCTTTGGTGGTGCAGCGATAAGAACTGCAGACTGGTAATCAAAAGGTCATGGATTCAACCTCAGACACCTTCGTTTTTGAGTAGTCAGCTGCTCTTATTCTTACTATTCTAGAATAAAAATATATATTTGATTTGAGTCTGTAACAGACAGTGTAAATGTAATGTACTTGTAAACAGGGATGCACCGATACCGAAACGGGTATCTGGTATCGGCCTCGATACCACATTTTCTAAAGTACTCGTACTCGTTAAAAGTCCCCCGATACCGGGGACTGATACCACGGTCTGAGAAATGTCTATGTTTGAGCGGCGTGTAAGGAGTTAATCACAGGCGGCGAGTGCCCGCCCCCAGGCCCTGGCTGCAGCTCAGAGCGGGGAGAAGGCGAGGCGAGAGATGTCAGCCGTGTGGAACTATTTCAAAGTGAATGAAGACGACAAAACAAAGGCGAACTGCAAATTGTGCTCAGCGAAATTGTCCAGAGGAGGCTCAAAAGGTAGCGCATTTAACACAAGTAATTTAATCAAGCACCTAAAATCCCAACACGACAACGAGTACAAAGAGTTTACCCACGCTTCTAAACCAACACAACCCACGCTGCAGCAAACTTTTGCAAGACGAGAGAAAATGTCCAGAGACAATCCACGTGCTGTGAAAATAACACAGGCAATTATCGAGTACATTGCATTGAGTGACCAGCCACTCTCGGAGGTAGAAAATGTGGGATTCCTGCGTCTCCTCCATGTTCTGGAGCCCAGATATGATGTCCCAAGCCGCCGCTACATGACTGACACGGAGCTGCCTAAACTACACGACTCCGTGAAAAAACATATCCACAGCCTACTGCAAGCCTCCTCTGCGTTTAGTTTCACCACGGATATTTGGACAAGCAGTGTTAGCCCCGTGTCGCTAGTTAGCCTAACCTCCCAGTGGATAGACGAGAGTTTCACGCCGCAACGAGCCATATTATGTGCGAAACAATTCCGCGGCTCGCACACCAGCCAGGCTATAGCGCATGTGTTTGAGGACCATGTTGTCCAAAGCGGCAGAGTTTACAACAAACTGAAAAAAATACTTGAGTTGCACTTGTCACTGTTTAAATTTTTTTTTATAATTATTTATTCTGTAATATGTTGCATACAACATGCTTTTCATTTTAAATAAATCTTCTTAATTCCAAACTAGTCCCTTGTTTTTTTTGTTAAATTATATGACTAAAGCTGTTACCTGTAAATTTAAAACATGTTTTTATTAAGTACTCGGTATCGGCGAGTACTGAAATGCAAGTACTCGTACTCGTACTCGTTTTCCAAAAAAGTGGCATCGGTGCATCCCTACTTGTAAAGGTCAGTGATTTTTTTTTTTTTATTCAGTTTTATTCTCTCAGTCATGTTCACACTCGTCCCAATCTGACACTGCTGTTTTCAAATACAGACGAGCTATAACAGAGGTGAACTCAGATGAGGACAAGGGTTCACCATCGGAGAAAGAGAACAGAAGCCCTCCATGCAAAAAATGTCCACTCACATATAAGAACGACGCAGCTGCACCAGGTGTAAAAGCGAAAGATGGCATTGTTTGGATGCAGCAACAGGTCGGGCATCAGTCTGCCAGTCAGTCTGCCCCACACCTGTCCTCCAATGAAACAGAACGGCTTCCAGAGCTTGCCAACGTGCAAAATCCTGTTTGTGATTATGTTTTGTGATGGTCTTTACATAAAGACATTTATATGTTACTGATATAAAAGTCAGATAAAATGTTATTTACTTTGATTTATTTACTTATCTTCCTACAGCGTAAAGTCACAAGTAAACGCAGAGCTTCCTCTGTTTGATCGACATGGGCACACTGACACAGTACGTGTGTACTGAAGTGACTTTAGCTGCAGGTGGAAGCTCCACATAACTCTTGTTATAGTTCTGCCTTCGTCCAGAAACAGTTTCATAAGCTTTATGACCTTAGTCTCGGAAAGTCTTTCTCCCGTAGGACGACTGGGATCTTTTCCTGAATAAGGAGTGGGACTGCACATGTACTTTATTAGGAAAATAGTACTTAATTATAGTTGCATAGAGTGCAACAGGAGCTTCCACCTGCAGCTAAAGTCACTTCAGTCTCACCATCCATAAGTTTCTATGCAGAAAAACTGAAAACTTTGGATACACCATAAATCTTGGCAATATGAAAGCATATTATGGACACAGAGAAGAAAAAAAGGTCTAAAGATTAAAACTGAAATTTCATCTGTAGATCACGACATAAACTACTATTAAAACTTTTGATTTAATCTTGAAGTAGATCGTTTTTTTCTCCTCTGTGGCCTTAATACGCTTCCATACAGCACTGATAACGCCACTATGTTTAGAAAAGCTCAGGTCACTTCTTAGGACATGCTGCAATGAAAATTTTACAGGTAGTCCCCAGGTTATGGACATCCAACCTGCGACTTATGAACGGGGCCACAGCCGTGACGCATGCACCTCAGAAACTGCTGCTCCGTCATCTTCGGCCTGGGGACGCTGCAAGTGGTGGCTTGACGGAGGCTGTAGGGGGGCGATTTCACTGCTCGCGCAGTGTAGTGCCCCTCAGGTGGCAAGCAGTGACCCATTGTCCATAGTCACCGGGGCCACAGCTGTCGTTAGTGTGCAGGACCGAGGCTTGATGGGGCGGTTTGCTGCCCACCCACTATGCCGCCGCAGCTACCGCTCCTGAGTGGATGCAGGCTGGATGGAACGGAGGGAGGCGTTTCACTGCCTGCCCATCACACACGACTGCCCCGTTCATTCTCGGTGGGCGGCTGGTGATGCTGCAAGTGGTGACCCGATTGTGGCTGAATGGAGGCCATTGAGGGTGAATGGGGCGGCAGGGGATAGCATTGTAGTGTGCCTCGGATGGCTGGCTGTTGAATGGGGGTGGTGGTGGGCGACTCATTACCCGCCTTTGGCCGCACCGTATTCGTTCTTGGTGGGCGGACGCTGCAGGCAGCATACTGTAGTGGAGGTGACTGTGTGGTGGGCGGGTGGTGTGCCGCCCCTCGCCGCCCCCATTCATTCTCAATACCAAGCCTGCTTTTACTGTTACGCACATAGCAGGAAGTTGTCTCTTGTCAGTACATCAGACGTGTTGACGATGGATGCCATCCTGCTGTGATACCGTGTACAGTGCTGTGCAGAAGAATTCATCTTAATCTTTTGTCTTCACCCTTCAAGAATGTCTCTGAAACACAAATCTGATGCAAGTGCTGGTGATACAGTAAAGAACAGAAAAACCATCACCATGGAAAATAAAGTAGAAATAATAAAAAGGTCAGAGAGAGGTGAACTCCATCATTCATTGGCTGAGCACTTGGTTACAGTCGGTCAAGAATAGCATTTATTAAAATAATGGACCTGTTCTGACTTGCATACAAATTCAACTTAAGTACAAACCTACAGTCCCTATCTCGTACGTAACCCGGGGACTGCCTGTACATGTTGCCCAAGGACATGGCATAAAGTAGTGAAGTGTAGCAGGTGCCAGTGTGTATACGTGATCAGATTCAGCCACGGCGGAGTTGGGGATAAATAAGGACACTCGATGTGCTCGACAATAAGACATGTTCATTGGAATAACTACACGCATGGTGCGAATGTGAAACAAACATAATGTGTATATTATCAAAGTACATGTTTATTTAAATTGATTATATGAAATCATTTTTAGTAATTTTTAACAAGTTGAGACATGTAAACTGGTTATCAATGAATGAACTTTTACATTTATTGCTTTTTATGTAACATTTGACATACTGTATCGTATGTGTATATTATTAAAAGAATATATAAATCATAAAATGGTGTAAAATTTGCATTGTAGACTTCTTTTGCATCATTTTTCTTTAAACGAGTCTTCTTCTTCTTTTGGCTGCTCCCATTAGGGGTTGCCACAGCGGATCATCTTCTTCCATATCTTTCTGTCCTCTCCATCTTGCTCAGTTACACCCATCACCTGCATGTCCTCTCTCACCACATCCATAAACCTTCGCTTAGGCCTTCCTCTTCTCCTCTTCCTTGGCAGCTCTATCCTAAGTATCCTTCTCCCAATATACCCAGCATCTCTCCTCTGCACATGTCCAAACCAACGCAATCTCACCTCTCTGACTTTGTCTCCCAACCGTCCCACCTGAGCTGACCCTCTAATTTCTTTTAAAAAATCTTGTGGCACACCTGTGGACCCGGCACACTGGGTGAAAATTGCTGGGCTAATAAATTAAAAAGTCATTCTTGAATTTGTAAACTTACAGTATTTATTTATTTATTTATTTAGTGGGAGATGGTTGGCAGTTCAACCCAGCTGGGACACCCCTAAACTGGAAGGATGGGGTAGGCAGATACTTGCCGACACTGTCTCCTCCAAAACTCTGGATGGCAGCACCCATGGAGTGTAGGGGTGTCCCGGATTCCCACAGGGCATCCTGGGACTTGGAGTTCTGTTTCTCAGACCTGTTGGGTGCCGTGGGTGCTGACAGGGGGAGCTGTTAAAGGACCTGAGGAGTCATGCTTTTCCTATAGGTTGGAAATACTAGTGGATCATGAAGACAGAAGCACTGAAGTACTTATGGGCTGATTAAAAGAACTTGAATTCTCCATCTGACCCAGAAGTGCTGGCAAGTCACGTGGAAGGAAGAACAGAAGCACTTCTGGGTCAGGAACTATATAAAGGACTGCTGAAGACCCAGCAAGTGAGCCAGAGTCGGGTGGAGGTGGACAAAGCTTGCTGGGAGGTGTGGAGAAGGAGAAGATAGAGAGAGAGAGAGAGAGAGAGAGAGAGAATGAGAATTGTATTTATTATTGAGGTTGGTAATTTACTTGCCTGTGATATTGTGGCTGTGGTGCTCTGGGCTCTATTTATACAAGAAGAAGAATTAAAACACTTCTTTATGCTTTTACTTTGTGTCCTGAACATCTGTCTGTTGGGGTTAAAGGGGCAACAGTGACCCCTAGCATCTTACAGTTTATTTTAAAGCAGTACATTTAATGTTTTATGTTCATTTCTCAGCATGTGTGAGCCAATGTGCTTATGGCTCCACCTTACGTGTGTTTGATAGATACCGTCTCTACTTGGCTTTAAGCTTGTTCAGTTCTGGCTCAGATTAAGATTATTCTCAGGATTTACAGTAGTAGGTTGTTGTATTGTGTTAGCCATTGTGGAATGTAGTGAGAAGTCAAGCAAAATGTTGAAGTGGGCTGCTACAGGAACATCTGTGTCGCCAGGCTTGACGTGGCACCTGTGTAAATTCATTCTCTGGCGGAGTGTTTGTCCAGTTTCTCCCACATAGAGTGCAGTGTCAGGGCATTTCATGCAGAGAATGAGGTGGACCACATTAAATGAGGAAAATTAATGAAAATTACCCCTTAATGTGATGTTCTAGTCAGCAGTGTGGTGTAACTACACAGTCTGTGTTATAAATGTGAGCACACGTTTCATATCTTTTCTGTAGGCAGGGTGTCATTTTCAGTTGGTTCACTCAGGGAGCTTCGGACAATTAGTGGCTGCAGGTTTGGCGGCTGTCTGTATGCCAGGAGGGGAGGTTCTGGAAATCCATCTCACAGTGTTTGGTCATGATGTAGCATTGGCTGAAGTTCTTTTATAAATTTTTGAAGTGTTTCAAGATATGGGTTATAGGTGACAACAAGCTGGATGCGGTTCTTGTTGTCTTTGTTTTTATATTCCAGAAGGTGGTCTCTGGGTATGGCAGTAGCTCTTCTTATTTGAGGATCTGCTGTTTTGGGGGTGTAACCTTGTCTGACGAAATCTTGTCTAAGCTCCTGCAGCTGTTTATCCCAGATTTGGTATCATCACTTCACTGAACGTGTACAGGGTTGTGGAAGTAAACCACACGCTAAGTCAAGGACAGCATGCAAACGCCACATGAGCAATGACTGGGCAGGTGATTGAAACCCAGGATGTGAGATTCATGAATCAGAAGTTCTGCTGTGCCACCCTGGATGAGAGCTACTCGCCTATGCAGTATTCTCTTTGCTGGTAGACAGCAATTCATTGGTAACTGTTGCACCAGAAAGTGTAATGTTACGACAATAATGACGTGTATCCAGTAATCTGTTAACTCTAATACGGAACATTCTGTGACTTTTACCTTTAAAAAAAAAATTACAAAGGTTATATTGCAACTGAAAATGAAAATCCTTTCTGCCTTTTTCATCAATACTTACTAAAAGCTTATAAAGTTCACAGACACGAATCGTATTTTATTTCACTTCCCCTTCATCCTAATGGAGTGACATTTTTCAGGTGATGAGTATTCTTTCGAATTCTTTCAAATGGTAGTTTTCTGTATCCTTCCACATCTTTCAGGTTTTGGTTGCCATTTGAAAGCATCTGCGATCATTTTAGCTGAGTAGCCTATCATTTTCTACACTTGTTTACATGTTTTTTACTCAAATATCAATTTTTTAATCAAAGTATGCTGTTCTGAACAGTGTCTGGAACGACCCATTTTACTGTGATTTTCAGAGAGAGATGCGCCATAACCAGTCTGTACGACCTTTGCTGCCTTCCTTCCATAAATAAGGGCTGTGACTGACGCAGAATGAATGACCTCACTAATTGAACTCCGCACTGCTATTATATTGAACAGCCTAATATTCCCTTTTCTTTAGTTTCTGTAAAGGAATAGCACAGATTTGGTAGATTTTTCTTCATGTTTTCATTTGGAATTGAATGTGCAGAGTTCACAATGCATTTGTGTGTATGAAAATAAAAGCTATTATAAGGGGTTTGAGCTTTATTCACCATTTTAAACACACTGCTATTATTCTGAACACAACTGTACCTCTGAGTGCATACTGGGCCATCCATTAACATCATCTCTGCCTCTGCTAGAAAAATCCTCTCCACTGTTTCCACAGCTTTCATAAGAGCTGATCACAAACTGCAGAATAGAGGAGATTGTTCATAGAGACCCTCCATATGCTCACTAAAGACTTACTGTAGGCAAACTGACCCCTGGCATGAGCTCATCCAGAAAGACACAACGATTGGCGCACTCGCTTATCTACACCGCTGGACTGTGGGGTTTAACCTGCATCTAAAGAGTTAAATCCAAATCGGCCCACTTTAATTCCCACCATTTTCTGACAAAGAGATTTGCCCTCGTTAAAAAGCCAGCCTTGAATATCCGAGTCCAATCCACTGCGTCCATTTCTGCTTACTGCCATGACGTGTAGGTTTGGTCTCCGCTGTAGTCTATTTTTAGGAAACATCTCTGACAGGCTTAAGTGTGTGTGTGTTTATTTTATATAAATATAATCTCTCAGAACCAGATTTTATTGGCCAAGTATGCTGACATACAAGGAATTTGACTCTGGTTTTGATGACTCGTCAGTTATAAGTTCCATTATTGACATGCACACCACAGTTAATCACATACCTCAGATTAAAAAGAACAAAACTCTTCTTCTATCTGCCTGTTTTGGCGTTTTATTGATTTTTAATGGAAGAAGTTGAACAGGCGAGAGACGTTTAATGCAGGTTAAGTGGGAGAATGTGTGATGAGGAGAGTCGTACACTGAGAGGGCTGGAGATAATGTCAGTTGTACTCTGGGCTTCTCAAACCTGCGGTAAAAACATTCAACTTGTCAGCCAGCAGGTGATTTACAGTAATGTGGGTGGATGGTGTCCTGTAACTTGGAATATTTTGTGGTCTTTTCCACGCTGGTGCAGGGCCATTGGCTAAAAACGCTTCTGTAGCTTGACGAAGCTGTTTGAGCTTTGTAGTGAGCCAAGATTTGCTGCTGTTAGATTTTATATATATATATATATATATATATGTACTTATTTTATAGAGTTGATCTATTTAAGTGGTGGTGTTGTTTTTTTTATACTGTATTCTATTGACATTCTGTAATGTTTGAATAATAAACAGTTTTCGTTTGCTGTTTTAATTAAGCAAGTCCAACACTTTTTATTGAAAACAACATATTTGGGCACTTCTGACAACTAAAATCAAATATTTTTATAGAAAAAAGTGCCTTGAAAAAATGACGATTTACACAACAAAAACAGCATGTGGTGTTTGGCCAGTACCAATATTACCAAATTGAAATTCAGTGTTTCACCAGTTAATATCTATAGCATGTTGTTAGCATTTTAATTATTTTATATTATTATTGGGAGAGAGCTTCAAAAGGTGACTAAAGCTAAACACGTGCTATGTTTTTATTGGTTAACAAATGAATTTCTAGGTCTTAATATATATAGAATTAAAGAGGTTTAATATCAATATACTGTAATACAAGGTAAGAAAGTCCAGATTGGCTTGCTCTGTAATAGATTTTATTTTGGTAAACTAAAGTGTAGATCTGTTTTGTAATTTAAAAATGAATTAACATTTTGAATATTTTATCTTGGGAGGAACTGAACACATCCATATTACTAACCGAGAATGCTAAACCGGATGATGGACGCAGGCACATCCGGCAATGGGCCGTAGCTGCAAAAAGACGTACTGCACAGGCGCAAAAAGAGTCCGCGAGAGTCGGCTGAGGAGCCGAGAAAGGCGGACAAAAGAGGGCGAGAGAGGCGGACAAGACCACAGAAAAAAGGAGTGAGCACAGGAAAAATGGAGAAATGAGGAAACGCAGGCAAAGCACGAAACACATTGCACAGGAGACTAGACCCAAAAAAAAAAAAAAAAGAGGCTCGCGCACAACAGCAAGGCACCCCCCCCCCCCCCCCTACAGGCACCGGACGGGACACACACCAAGAGGGGGATTCAACAAGCCCATGGAACACAAAAAAAAGAACACAAAAAGAAAGAAGTCGCTCGCGCAACAACAATCCTCACCCCCTAACCCATACACACATCCATAAGAAGTGACACCCAAAGCCACATATTCTAAAGTGAACATCAACACCTTCACACTAGACAGCATAGGTGTCAGCATTGGTGTATCTCCTTACAATAAAGCACTATTAACCGTTCAACTGCAGAAAAGGAAACATATTAACAGTGACTGCGATCCTCCTTATTACTTATCCATATTTCGCATGCTGAGAAAGAAACAAGTCATGAATACACGGTCACGGGTACAAAACGAAAAGGAAAGGATAACAGGAACAAACACACGAAAACGAAAGAAACAACAAAATAGACGGCTATGCAGCATAGGTGGATCTCATTACAATAAGGCACTATTAACCGTTCAACCGCAGAAAAAGGCTCCATATTAACAGTGAGTGCAATACTCCTTATTACTTATCCATATTTCTAAAAGAAAAAATGACTCGACTCCAAAAACGCAAAGCTCAACTAAAGCTTCTAACTAACGATGTACCTAAAAGTAAAAACTTTACGAACTGCATTAGATCCTACAATAGTTCATTTAATATGCACAAATCTACATCCTAGATCCACATGACGCAAACTATCAATCAAAGTGCTGCATCGCAACAGGCACGGATTCAAAACGAAACACCTCCCGTCTCAGACATACGTTAATGGCAGCGAAGGCTACAACGGGCTTCTCACACAGCACAGGCAAATCGATTACAGCTCCAAAACAACACGTCCCAAATACTACACATGCAACAACGCGCCTCTCAAACGGCACAAGCAAAACATACACCAGGAAAATTCATTCGGATTAATGAATGTCATTTGCAATCATTGTCATTCGGTTCACTTCCCTGAAGAAACAACTGGCAATACAAGTTATACATTTACACGTTGTTGTCAAAAGGGTCAAATTAGACTGCCTTCTTTACATTCATATACTGAATATCTACAGAAGCTTATAACTGACGATGTACCTGAAAGTGAAATCTTTGTCAACTACATTAGATCGTACAAATCGGAATCCACTATGAACATTAACGGTGGCACTGCACGTGACATCCGTCTTGAAAAAATGTTGTTTATTGATGAAAGTTCAATGGCATGAACAAACGTTTATGAATAATAATATTCGATTTGGAGGAAAGGTACTTTTATGAGGAGGAGATTTTAGACAGTGATTAGCTATTCTTCCAGATGCCATGCACTCAGCTATTGTTCAGTGCACCTTAAAATATGCAGACAATTGGCATTGCTTTCAAAAGATACAGTTAGTAAAAAAGATACGATGTCCAGAACCAGATCATAACAATTGCTTATTACAACTGAGAGATGGTACACTCACCAATACAGATGGACTTCAGCCACATATTATTACAATTCCTCAAGCCTTTATCTGCGACGACTTAGTTACAGAGAGATTTGGAACAGCAATCTCATTAGACCAAATGCCCCTTTTAACACAACGCACTATATTATGTCCAAAAAATATTAATGTGGAAAACATAAATACCCAAGTCATTCCATTACTTCCTGGAGAGACACAACTCTTTCTAAGCTCTGACAAACTTGACTCTGATCACAACAATAACCATCTTAAATGACCTTACAAGTTCTGAGCTGGAATTACCTTTTACACTTAAACGGCGTGTACAAAGAAATTTTCAAATAAACCTTTACACTGTGCCACACACTTTATTGTTTGCTTTCTAATTGCATCATCTACACCGTCACACTATTCTATATCTCATTCATACATCACGCTCTCTGTCATTCCCAACACCAGGGGTTGGCGAGCGAAGCGAGCAGGGGGCGGAGCCCCCTAGTTTTATTAATAATCAGGTTACACACATAATTTGTTCAAATTTTAATTCTATTCTGACTGTTAACAGTCTCCACAGAAACATTTTAATTTGGGACAAGGAAAGAATTATTTAAAATATATGTGGACTATAATATAACCCTTTATTTACACATTTCATTGAATGATGGCATTTTTTGGATGTATGATATAACCAGGATCATAACTGACAGTAAGTCCACCTTGAGCAGGTGACATTACGTTATCCAAATTCTCATCTAAACTCCGACATCTTGGGGCTTGTGAGTGGGCTCTGGGAGAGAACAGGCGCTGTCGGGCCCCTCCTGCAAACAGGGACTCGTGGGGGCCTTGACAAGATATGGGGACAGCGTAGCCATTAGCTAAAGACATGAGTGACCGATGGAGTGAATGGCCTCCTCTCTTTTGTCATATTGCTTCTGTTCTTCTTCTTCTACAGTATATGGGGATTCATCACCATACATGACACTCAGTCTGCTCAGGTGTCTTCATATAGCATTTAAATACACTGAGCACAGGGCATCAATCAGCATTAAGTTGTCTGGCTAAAATAAATAAACAAATAAAGCAAAAAATGTACTTAAGAAGAATTATGATTACATAGTCTAATATTTACAAAAGAATAACGTATCACACATAGAAAAATGACTTAAGCAATACAATTTACTTAAAGAAAAAAGAGAAAGTGGGAACCTAAATTATAAATGTCCTAAAATACTGCATACGGTATCTGCTGTGAATTACAAAACATAAGAATACACATTGTAATAAAACATTTGATTTATCAGAAGTCACAGCCTTTACACACACACTCCACGACAATGGCGCACAGTACTTTATACGATGACAATGACATTTCAAACCCGTTTACTCTGTGCGTGTCTATGAAATGCTTGACACAATTTAAGCAGAGCACACCTTGTCGATTTCAACTTGTAGTTTAGTGAAGGGCCCTTCATCAACAGCAAAGCACGGGGTACTGCCATGCACTTTTATTGCTAGAAGTTCACTTTCTGATTAAACCCTGAATGCACTAAGGCTGCCATGGTGGCTTTTTTACTTCAATTCTGAAACATAATTTTGTGTAAACATAAAAAATAGAAATAGTTAAATGCAAAACTGCAAATGCCATTTTTTCAATGAAATTCTATAAAGAAATTGAGTGCCACAATCGGCACCGTAGAGCAAACGTGACAGAAGGGTCAGGTTTTCACTCGGTAATCGAGTCCGTCTTTGTTACACCCAGAGGTGTTGTGTTAGATTGAGGTCAGGTGAGTTAGCGTGGGGGGCTCCAGTCAATGGGATCAATTCCTTCATCCTCTCACCACATGAGGCTTGGCATTGTCGTGCACCAAGAGGAACCAGCATAGGGTCTGACAATGGCTCCAAAGATTTCATCCTGATACCTAACAGCAGTCAAGGTGCTCACCATTGTCTAGCTTGCATCCCTTCATGGATATGCCTTCTCACACTGACCATCACTGAACCACCACCAAACCAGTCATGCTGAACAATGTCACAGGCAGCATAACGTTCTCCAGACCCTTCACGTCTGTCACATGTGCTCAGGGTGAACCTTTTCTCATCTGTGAAAAGCACAGGGTGCCAGTGGTGGACCTGCCAATTCTGGTACTCTATGGCAAATGCCAATTGAGCTCCACAGTGCCCACTATAGGACATTGGGCCCTCAGGCCACCCTCAAGTCTGTTTCTGATTGATTGAGATTGAGATATTCACACCAGTGGCCTGCCTACTGGAGGTCATTTTGTAGGCTTGGGCAGTGCCCATCCTGTTCCTCCTTGCCCAAAGGAACAGATACTGGTGGGTCCTGCTGATGGGTTAAGGACCTTCTACGAGGAGCCCTGTCCAGCTCTTTAAAGTAACTGTCTGTCTCCTGGAATCTCCTCCATGCCCTTGGGAATGTGCTGGGAGACGCAGCAAACCTTCTGGCAATGCCACGTATTGATGTAACATCCTGGAGAAGTTGGACTACCTGTGCCAGCTCTGTAGGGTCCAGGTATGGTGTCATGCCACCAGTAGTGATGCTGACCATAGCCAAATGCAAAACAAGTGACAAAACAGATGAGGAGGGAAAAATGTCAGTGGCCTCCCTCCACCTGTTAAACCATTCAATCCTGTTTAGGGGGTCGTCTCAGTGTTGCCCCCCCCTCTAGTGCCCCAAAATTGAACTCCGCACTGCTATTATATTGAACAGCCTAATATTCCCTTTTCTTTAGTTTCTGTAAAGGAATAGCACAGATTTGGTAGATTTTTCTTCATGTTTTCATTTGGAATTGAATGTGCAGAGTTCACAATGCATTTGTGTGTATGAAAATAAAAGCTATTATAAGGGGTTTGAGCTTTATTCACCATTTTAAACACACTGCTATTATTCTGAACACAACTGTACCTCTGAGTGCATACTGGGCCATCCATTAACATCATCTCTGCCTCTGCTAGAAAAATCCTCTCCACTGTTTCCACAGCTTTCATAAGAGCTGATCACAAACTGCAGAATAGAGGAGATTGTTCATAGAGACCCTCCATATGCTCACTAAAGACTTACTGTAGGCAAACTGACCCCTGGCATGAGCTCATCCAGAAAGACACAACGATTGGCGCACTCGCTTATCTACACCGCTGGACTGTGGGGTTTAACCTGCATCTAAAGAGTTAAATCCAAGCTCTCTGCTTAATTAAAATTCATTTCACGACGCTGCCCGATTTGTTCTGCACATGTCAAATGTTTTACAACACACGAGAAAGAAAGTTACCGTGGGATTTTAATTTCTCGGTCTGCATTAACAAATAGAACTTCCGCCATTCGAGTGAGAAGGAGAAAGAAGAACGCTGTAAAGAATAGGAGCATATTGAATTTTTTTCCTGGCAGAAGAATATTTTTCACTTCTTGAAAAAATGAAGACTTTTCAATTTTACAACGACTTGAAAGAATATCTTTTACGGGAAGAATTTAGCAACAATTTAACGGTCAGAGAGCGAAGTGAAATACGACGTGTGTCCGTGAATTTTATGATTAAAGGTACTGTATGTAATGTTTATTGAATGCTTTTCATTTTTTGAGAATACAGTATATACTGTAATATAATCTAGATATAGTTAGGATTATCTGACGTTTTGTTTAATAATTGGAATATTACAAAATTTACCATTTTAAATAGGCTGTTGATTTCAATGAACACGCATGAATATTTTGAAATATGCAAAACTTTTAATAAATTGTGTTATTAAAAAAACTGCTCAGGTGGACTTTCCTGTTATTTACTGATTTATACTTGATTAATGGATTAGTAGGTTTTCTCTTTTTGGGAATATGAAAAATTGAACTGCCTAGATGTACAGTATCTCAGATCAGGTGTCTAAATTTTACAATTCTTTTAAAGAGAGAAGTAAATTGGTATCCACTAACGAATGTTAAAATGTGTTTTTTCTTATGCAACTCCCCAACATTAGAGCACAATATCGTAGTCTGTGTGTGAATCCTCGCAATCCCACTAACTGTTGTGTTTCTCTCGTTGTATGAGTTTCAATAGAAACAAAACCAGGCTGTTTCATTTGCAAAGTAAAGCACACATTCTTAGGGGTATTCTGCTTTGTTACTCGGTAATTGGTGTATGCCTTCACTTATAATGTGATGTGGTCATATTTCAGTTACATGCAAGCAACTTTTGAATTCTGTTTCTTTCTTAATTTTGGATAGTCCATCATCCATGCACTGGCTGCTCTACAGGGTGTATCAGGACAGGAGGCAGAAGACTTATTTCTTGGTGGCCCAGAATACAGTATCAGGTAAAAGTCAAGTCTAGGAATGTTTCAAGTAAGTGTTTAAATATTTCTTGTTTATTATTTTTATATTTTACTTGCCTTAGTGAAGTGGAAGAATTTAACCGAAAGATAGGGCAGCAATTAAAGAAGAAGGGAATGCTGCGATATCTGTTGGAATAGAAGATGATGCTACTGCCCAGTGCTTCCAGAATCCTTCATTTGAGTCTTGGGTCTGAATCTACTGCGTCACTGCCAAGTATTCTGGGGTAATGTGTCTTGTTTTGTTTACATTTTGTTTTTCTTCATATTCCAAGCTCATTTACTTGACCTTAGCTTTAATAAACTGGATAGCTGTCTCCTTCACAATTGATTTTAAAGTACTATACTATTCATTACATAAAGAGCTCTGAACAATTTAGTCCCTTGCTGTATTTGGTACTGTCTCTCCCCCAACACTCCTCAGTGTAATCTTTAATCCACAGCCACTAATTTGCTTATGAATGAACTGGTGAAGAAGCTTGCACATGTATACCAAAAATATAGAATGCCGGCTATAAATGAAAAACCTTTCAAATACTTTTACAACTCCATTTTTAAACTTCACCTCTGCTTAATTCCCACTTCTATCAGTTTATGATTTACTTCTGGTTTATGAATGGAACTGCATACACTTTGAAAGATTTACAGCAGATAATAACCATTGTTTTTTTTACTGTTTTCTTTTTTTTGTCCAGTGATGTCCTTTGCCGTGCACCCTGGTCAAGTCTTGTACAACTGACTGTGGTGCTGAAGAGAGAAGATTTCTGAAGACCCTCTTGAAGTGGAGCTGCAATTGGATTAACACCACAACAGTATGCTGGCTGAGAATGTCCACAGGGGCCTGGGGAGGCTGTGACCTTGTGACCCTGAGACGTTGTTTTGTCAATCATCCTGACCAACTGGACCTTTATGTGTTCTTCAACAGGGCCATCTGACCAGCAGATATATTTAAGGAGAAGGACCTTTCAATTTTCCTCTTGTGTACTTTTTAATTGAATGTATATTTTTTCGTTTTCATAAAGTTATATATATTTGTTAAGCAGTTTAGCAGTTTGGGCTTTATTAGTATTAAAATATGTTAGAGAAGTTATATGTGGAATAATTTTAATGATCAAAATAGCAAAAAATGTAACTTTAAATTTTCTGTGCTCTGGGTAAAATATGTTAAAGCTATCTGGTGATTTTTTACAATTTTTTTTTTGTACATTTGATGTTTTTTTAGGTGCATTGTTCTCACATTGTTCACTTTTGTCATTCTCATAACATTTATTCAATAAAATTTGCATTAAAAGTGTTTTTCCTTTTTCATTATTCAGTTATTAACTCACATTTAAGACACTATATGGGTGAATAAAAGCCATTTAAATTTGAGTACACGACGAGCAATAGTATCACAGAAGATGGTGCTGGGGTTGTGCTTTATGTGGGTTAGACATGAAATGAAGATTTCTTTTTCTTTAAAAAGACTGTTTATGCAATCCACTAGTATCACCGCAACAAAGTTTTGTAAACCATGATGCCCTATGACGTGTATTTCATTAATAATAATATGTAAAGTTATTTTTAAAGAGTTTTTCCAGGGATGAAAAGTGCATCAACAGTTCATTTTTACATATATACACACTTATTTTGACTAACTGCATGAAAGCCTGGTACAACAGCTGCACCAAACTTGCCAAAAAAGCCCTGTAGTGGATCATAAAAACATCACAAGACGTTCAATGGAACTGAACTGCCATCACTTGATCATCGATACAAGATTCCCTGTGTAAGAAGAGCTGAACACATCATCAAGGAGAACACTCATCTTGGACAGAACTTGTTTGAGCTTCTCCCATCTGGCAGGCATTTCAGATATATAAATGCAAAGAATTATTATTATTATTATTATCAATCTGTATGCTACAAATAGACAAAAAAAAAAATTTTTCCAAACTGCTATAAACTTACTGAACTCGTATATCTCCTCAATCTGAAATCGTTTTCATTGATCATGTACAATTAACGTAAGTAGTGTAAGTAATCTATACTGCTGTGCATATAGGCAATAATAATCCATCCTGGTTACTTTTAACATTTTATATGGCATCTTGCCAATATTTTGAACATATTTTGTATGATTACTCAGTTTTTAGTTCATACTTTATTTATTGTATTGTTGTATATCTGAACTATTTCACATTGGAATTTAAATGCAATGTGAAGTTGACACGAGTAATTTCGTTGCGTTACTCAATGACAATAAAGTACTTAAATTCATCTATTTTTAAAACTGTCATTTATTTTTTATATGTAGACTATAATAACATATGCAATGGTTAAATACTTCTTTGTACAATGGGAACTGAAAAATGAAGTGCTATGTAAACTAAACGAAGTGATCTCAGTGATAAAGAATTAACGTTTATAACGAGGAGTACGACAAGCTTAATTCAGCCCTGAAAACAGAACATACAATGAATATTTAATAATATTATCGTTATGGTCAACTACTACGGCATTTAAACGAAAATACTGTACTGCCCGTTGTGTATCGACATGCGCAGTTGAGACCGATCCGTGCCGTAAAGCGAAATGTTTAGTACAGTGATCCCTCGCTATATCGCGCTTCGCCTTTCGCGGCTTCACTCCATCGCGGATTTTATATGTAAGCATATTTAAATATATATCGCGGATTTTTCGCTGCTTCGTGGGTTTCTGCGGACAATAGGTCTTTTAATTTCTGGTACATGCTTCCTCAGTTGGTTTGCCCAGTTGATTTCATACAAGGGACGCTATTGGCAGATGGCTGAGAAGCTATCCAGCTTACTTTTCTCTCTCTCTCTCTCTCTCTCTCTCTTGCGCTGACGTAGGGGGGTGTGAGCAGGGGGGCTGTGTGCAGCTGCTTCCTGAAGGACATGCTGCACGGAGCTTCGCATACTTAAAAGCTCAAAGGGCACGTATTGATTTTTTTTATCTGTCTCTCTCTCTCTCTCTCTTCCTGCTCCTGACAGAGGGGGTGTGAGCTGCCGCCTTCAACAGCTTTGTACCGGCGGTGCTTCGCATACTTAAAAGCCAAAAAGCCGTATTGATTTTTTTTTTTGACTGCTTGCTTTGCACTCCTTTGAAAAGGAAGATATGTTTGCATTCTTTTAATTGTGAGACAGAACTGTCATCTCTGTCTTGTCATGGAGCACAGTTTAAACTTTTGAAAAAGAGACAAATGTTTGTTTGCAGTGTTTGAATAACGTTCCTGTCTCTCTACAACCTCCTGTGTTTCTGCGCAAATCTGTGACCCAAGCATGACATTCTAAAAATAACCATATAAACATATGGTTTCTACTTCGCGGATTTTCCTATTTCGCGGGTGGCTCTGGAACGCAACCCCCGCGATGGAGGAGGGATTACTGTATATATTTTTTTATTATTATTAAGCGCATGCGGAGTGTGTTATTGCATACGTATTGAACGAAAACGTCATCGCTCACTTTACGGTGCTGCCCAATCTGTTTAACGCCCGCGTGAACACTTTACGGCATGCTAGGCTTTCAATACGCCTGCGCGCGCAAATCGTGTAGGCACGCAGATTGGGTAGCGACAGGGTCTCACGTTTAATAAAACCCGTAAACGACAATATGCACGACAAACACTCACGGCAAAGTCCAGAGGACAAACCAAAGTAGCAGCAACTGATCAACTGATGAAGAATGAAGAGTGGAAAATCCTGAGTACAATCCAATATGAAGAATATTAAATTTTATCCTACCACCTCTATCAGTGAAGTTGCCACCAATCCGTTCACTCACACGAAACAGGCAGGCACGAGACAGACTATATATCCAACCAGAAACAGTAATTCAAGACAAACTGAAGGTAATGCAACAGGTGAAACGGTTACAATGATCCAGTGATTTGCCTGCTTCCTCCATTTGAAGAGCCCGCCTTCTTCCCAGCAGTCCTCACGTCCACACAGCACCAAGCACACCGGAGTAAAATGGGCGTGAATGTCATTTTCGACTTCAGCCAATCATATTTTAAATTTGGGAACGTCAGGCACAGATCAGCCAATCGCAAATTTAAACGTTGCAGTCAATCACCTTTTTATTTAACAAATCGCCATTCGGTGTTATTTGTTATTCATGCTCCACTTTAGCCAATTGCCTTATGGATACGTAAAAAGAAAGGTGGGAGTAATTTCTAAAGGTGGACGGTCAAGATAAAGTGACTGCAAGAGACGGAGTGTATACAGTATTCGTAAAATACATCTGTGACGATAGTCTACAAGTGCCACTATCTTACACTATAGTACTCTGTCGAGTGCATTATTAAGACTGCAGTGTATTTTTACCATCGTCATTTATGATTAGTGGCTCTGAAAAAATAATGATAATAAAAGTTTGGATATGAGATATTTATTGTTACTAAACAAGGTCTGAAGAACATTTAAATAAACATAACAATACAAATTTGTGTCCGCCTAATTTTAATGGATTGACGTGGAGTTAAGTGTGGTCTCTACTTGATTGAGTCAGTCAGATTATAACAAATGTTTGACTGTTGTTGTTTACTCGAATGTCCAAATGAAATAGTCGCCTACATTTAACAAGTCAACTTAAAGACGGGCTATAAACGTATTACAATTTTAAACGTTGAAAAAACTGTCAGAGTTAAATCTTTACTTCTATAATCCACAACCCTAATATGTGTTTTATTACTTTCATTACTATTTATCCACGTTTATTTATTTAAGTATTCCTAATATTCCATTGTCCCCCCCTGTCTGCCTGCAGGTCAGCCTCTGTATATAGTTCATATCTCATTGAGCCTCCATTTGACTCCATCAGGTCCTACTGGTGTGCTGAACACGTCAGCCTGTCTTTAGGGTCTCTGAGACTGGAGGAGGTCAGGAGTCCAACTGTACAGCAGGCACTGATGGGCATCAGCATCACGACTGGTGACAAGACAGAGATGGCAGAGAGTTCAGCTGGACATCATCCTGTATGACTACCCAAGCAAACAGCATATTAAGAGCACACCGAGTCTGTCTACTCCAGTATGGCCCTGACATAACACCCTGCACAGCTGTAAACGACTCCATTTTACTGGTCATTTAGCACACACTACACTGAGTCTGTCTGAATTATTTAATGGTTAAGATTAATCTGAAAAGCTGGAAATTTATTTTAATAGTAATAATAATAATTCATTAAATTTTGGCAATGATATTTCTGGTAAGGCATTTTTTTCTTGTTTGTCATAGGTTTAAACTGAAAAAAAATATATATTGCTCAAAAAAAGTAAAGGAACCCTTTTTAATGAGAGTATATTATCAAGTCAATGGAACTTCTGGGCTGTTGATCTGGTCAGTGAAGCAGCAGAGGGGCTTGTTCATCAGTTTCAGCTGCTTTGGTGCACTAGAGGGGCAACACTGAGACAATCCCCCAAAACAGGAATGAATGGTTTAACAGATGGAGGGAAGCCACTGACATTTTTCAATCCTCATCTGTTTTGTCATTCGTTTTGCATTTGGCTGCGGTCAGTGTCAATACTGGTGGCATGAGGCCATAACTGGACCCTACAGAGCTGGCACAGGTAGTCCAACTTCTCCAGGATGGCACATCATGACCACATGCCATTGTCAGAAGGGTTGCTGTGTCTCCCAGCACAGTCTCAAGGGCATGGAGGAGATTCCGGGAGACAGGCAGTTCTTCTAGGAAAGCTGGACAGGGCCCCTCATAGAAGGTCCTTAACCCATCAGCAGGACCCACCGGTATCTGCTCCTTTGGGCAAGGAGGACCAGGATGAGCACTGCCAGAGTCTACAAAATGACCTCCAGCAGGTAGGCCACTGGTGTGAATGTCTCTGACCAAATAATCAGATACAGACTTCATGACGGTGGCCTGAGGGCCAAATGTCCTCTAGTGGGCACCGTGTAGCTCAATTGGCATTTTCCATAGAGTACCAGAATTGTCAGGTCCACCACTGGCGCCCTGTGCTTTTCAGAGATGAGAAAAGGTTCACCCTGAGCACATGTGACAGACATGAAAGGGTCTGGAGAACGTTATGCTGCTTGTGACATCGTTCAGCATGACTGGTTTGGTGGTGGGTCAGTGATGGTATATCTGGGGGAGCATGTCCATGGAGGAACGCACACCCCTGTACAAGCTAGACAATGGCACCTTGACTGCTGTTACATATCGGGATAAAATCCTTGGACCCATTGCCAGACCCTACGCTGGTTCCTCCTGGTGCACGACAATGTCCGTCCAGGAGCACAGTGATGTCCTGGTCCATATCTGGAGGAGATCCCCCAGGACACCATCCGTTGTCTCATTAGGATGTTGTCAGGGGGGGGGGGGGGGTGCTGGAATGGCAGCATACAAACTACTGAGTACAATTTGGAGTTGCTGCAATGAAATTTTGGCAAAATGGAGTTGTCTGTCTGTATGCTGCATCATTTTTTCCTCTTTGATTTTCAGGGTGTCTTTGAATTCAGCCCTCTCTCTGTCGGTTGATCATTTTCATTTCCATCCTTTCGTTCCTAACACATCACCATATCAGTTCAAAGCAGCAGAGATAGCCAAGCAGAATTTTTTACCATTGAGATCTGATGTGTTTTCAAAGTGTTCCTTTAATTTTGTTTGAGCAGTTCATTATATATAATAATATACTGTAACAGTAGGGGGCGCTAATGCTCCCTTGAACCCTCAGGTACCACTCCAAACACCGGGGAAAATTCCAATTATAATTTATTTTATAATAATAATGTGCACAAAGCACCCTCCACTCCACACTACTCATATAATCAATACTCAATACAATAATAAATCAATAACCAATCCTCCTCTCCCAGACGCGTTGCCACCCTTCCACCCAGCTCAGCTCACTGTCTGGGATTTCCCACAGTCCTTTATAGTCCTCAACCCGGAAGTGCTTCTGAGCCCTCAGTCCATGTGATTATCCAGCACTTCCAGGTCAGGTACAAACTTCTCTTTTTCTTCAGCCCGGAAGTATATCATTTCTTCCGTTCCCATGAGTTGGAAATACTTCCGGGCTATACGGAAAATATAAATCCCTGGGCCTCCCTGCAGCGACTCCTGGTGGCCCTGACGTTATCCAGCAGGGCTGTGTACTAAAACTCCATAGTCCATGATGCCCTGCTGGAATTCGGGGCATCTCCACATTGCAAGGAGGGCTCCATCTAGCGGCCTGGGGGTATTGGCCAGGATGAATGGCCGGCCATATCCCACAATACACACACACACACAAACATACACTGACACACACTTAATGTCAAGACCTTAGAATTACGAGGTTCTAATTGTGAGTTATGGTTTTAGAATACTGAGCTTCAAAGGTTTTGACTCTCCATTTATCAGGAGCATTCAGTTCTTTTCCTTTAATTGTGTTCCTGTATACAAGCTGCATTTTCAGTTAAAGACAATGCAAGTTTAATTGAAAATGTGACTCCTAAATAAAGATAAGTAAGACCCTTATTGTTGTAGATTATGTTTGTAAGTGAACAGTAAAGTCTTGATCACGACGCTCAGTTTCCAAGCTGTGGGATTACCGGCGAGTCCAGCAAAGAGCCATTTGTAGACGGTGTTGATACGAGAGGAGGCTCTGCTCACATCAATCAGTTCTAGTTGTGTTAATACACGAGGTGATTGGTCAGCACAAATTAAAACAAAGTGTTATTAATAATTATTCAGGATAAATTGTACAACCATTTCAAGAAATATTTACAATTAACAATAATGATGGGTCAGTTGAACTGAAAGAAAAATTCATCTTCTTTGTGCATTCTAACAAACAGACTGATCGGGGAATATACTAAAACATGCGCACTTCTATATATTCTATATAAATAACAAGGGGGCTCCGCCCCCTGCTCGCTTCGCTCGCCTTCCCCCGGCATTTGAACCTGTGCCCGCTGGTGAGCCGTAGTTTCAGACACATGTTGTAGGAGCTTGCGTTGTTTTGAACCCGTGCTTGCCCTGCTTCTGCGGTTTGAGACGCGCGTTGTAGGCGTATATCCGTCAGTTGAGCTCGTTCGGTTTGAACCCGTGACTGTTTTGTCTCCGCAGTTTCAGACGGTGGACAGGAAGTAAAGAACGCATTGTATGGTAAATCACAAAGATTTATTGGAATATCTCTTTATATCCAACATTTGTAGTAAAGATGGTTTGTTGTCCTTGAATGATTTTTCCTTGGCACTGGAGTATTTATAACTGTAACTTTAATGTCAGATGAATGCTGAACTCATGAGAAGGCTACATAAAGTTGTCCATGTCCAAATACGCGCTCAGAGAGTTATATGCCAACTTTGTCCATGGTCTGTGCTTGGGATTTGTTGATTGTCATGGCAAATGCAGGTTTACTGGGAAACTGGCGTCGCCCAAGTGTAAATGGCAATTCAAGGGAAGAACTTGTAAGGTGAATTCTAGGAATTAAAACAGTATTGTCAGTATGTGATCCTGTAAGTATTTTTGCTTCAATAACATTGTTTGTCATGGTGTTGATGACTAAACGTGTACCGTTGCATAAACCCTGTTTAGTATTAACGTTTTTTAATAGGATGACAATTGTTCCGATTTTAAGGTTAAGATTGTGTTGTGGCAATCCGGCTAGGTTAATAGTGTTCAGATATTGTAAAGGGAAATTAAGATGTTCAATGTCGTCTTCAGAATCAATTTTGTCAGTACTTAGAAAGAGGCGGCTTTATCCAGGAAGTAATGCAATGACTTGGTTATTTATGTGATCAACATCAATATTCTTTTGACATAATATAGCCCGTTGCGTTAACAGTGGTATCTGGTCTATTGTTTTGGAGGTGTAAGTGCAACTCCATTAGTTCTTCCTTGTTTAGCGTTAGTAATATGGATAATGGATTGCACTTACTGTTAATACGTAGCGTTTTCTGTGGTTCAATTGTTAAAAATGTATGACTGTAATGTGATGATTAAGTTATGCTGTATAGTCTTCACGTGTGAGGATGACGAACCTTTAATACTGAGTGTTCATTGTGGAAAGCATACCCCCAGACACAGACAGACAGACACCAGAATGTCCAAAGCACACTTCTTTATTTTCCTACAGCACCACAATGCCTTTCTTCACCAACCCTTTCTTCTTCTCTTTCTCTTTCCTTCTCTTCTCACCTTCAACCTTCTCTCTCTTTCTCTCTTCTTCTCTTTCTCTTTCACCTTCGACCTCCTCTCGCCCTCCTCACAAGCTTCGTCTTCTTCCTCCCAACTCTGGCTCTCTTAGTGGAGGGAGGTGGCCCCTTTTATTACGACCCGGATGAGCCCCAGGTGCTCCCCCTGACATCCCTTCCTGTTGTGGCGGAAGTGTCAGGAGAGCACCTGGAAGTACACCGGGTGCCCTTGGGATTACTTCCGGCAGCACTTCCTGGTGTGGCGGAAGTGCTGCCATCCAGGACTCCCTAACTGTCCGGGCGCCCCCAGGCGGTGGCCACGTCTTCTCACAGCGGTGAGTGTCCTGCCTCCATTCCTGTGGCCCCCAATTAGGCCCGGGCGGCTGCCCTCTCGTGGCCGAGGAGAAGTATCGTCCAACTCGGGGACTGTCCAGGCGTCCCGGCCGGGCAGTGTCCCCGCTCATCCGTGACATCGTTTATTTTTATTACCCATCAGGTGTTGTGCCTGTGTCTTGTGTGGCTGCACTGTTAATATTGTATCACTGTAATATGATTCTAATATGTTGTGGAGTCCGTATTTGTTGGGTTTCTGTACTATATCGTGTTTTTGCTTGCGGTTTATTAGAGGTGCATGGATCATGCATGTGTAGTGTGTTTGCGTACTATCTGGCACTTTCCGTACTCCAATTGATTTGTGACCCTTTCTCGACTTCGTATTCTGTCCTGTTTTACACTGGGGTTGGGCGCTGACTCCTGTTGTTTGTGTGGTTATGTCGCTCGTAGTCTCCATGGACTCCGTAGTCTGTGGGGGGGTTTGTGTGGCACACCAAGCAGCACATTATTCCTAACTGTACTCAGCAGTAGTGAAACGCACAATATGGCGGTGACGCCTGTGCCCTCACTACGCATTAGTGCCACTCACAATATGGAGGCAACGCCTGCGCCTGCGCCATGCTGTGTAGGCGCCTTTGCCTTTCGTACTTCCCGCGCCTTCCGACACGCGATGTAGGCGCCTGCACCTTCTGGGTCTGCCTCCGCTGTGTGGTGTGGACGTTTAACTGTCGTTGTTTCCGCCTTTATATTCTGTCCCTCGCTGTGCATGTGTTTCGTGCCTAGGTTTTTTTGAAGCTGTTGCCTTCCAGTTTTCATCATCTGTAACCTGCTCTCCATGTGTTTGGCCCCGTTCTTTAACCTCTTTATGACGTTTTACTTTGTTTCCTACTCTGTCTTTTATTTCTGACCTCGCTTTAGCCTGCTTGTGGCATGTCAGACAGTTCGTAGTCTCTCCCGTTTTGCTCTGCTTTGTGTGGCGCCTGCACACTATGTCTCCTGCGTCCATGGGCAGGTCCCTGCGTCCATATCCGGTTTACCATTCTTGTTTAGTAATATGGATATGGAATGAGGATAGACATGTTTGTTAGTAATGTTCAAAAAAAGTAATAAAACTGTACAATGCAGTTATAAAAGTTAAAGAAAAAATGCAGATGGCATGAATTGGCTAAAACAGATACACAGACAATTTCAAATATACAGAACTTAATCAACACAGTGTCCTTTATTATTTACATCAATAGTTAAATCAAATCTACACAACTATATTATGTAGTCAGTTTAACACTCAGAAATAAACAAAGGCCAAAGACCAGTAAAGCCAGTGAGGCGTTTATCAGAGGAGGCGCTGAGATGGAATCCCAAGTTGAGACGCCTCAGTGATGCTGTCTGTCTGTCTGTCTGTCTGTCTGTCTGTCTGTCTGTCTGTCCTCAAACTCCAACAGTTGACGCTCAAGTTTATCAAACTCTTCGCTCACCTTAAAAAAAAAAAAAAAAAAAAGATTTATTTTCACCAGTACTAAAAGTGTATTAATGCGTATATTAAATTTCACTTTAAACAAATATTTACATTTATATGTATTTAGTTTATATTCCTGTCTAAATTCACTACAAGTAAAATGGTATTCTGTTTAACAGAAGAATGGTGCTGAAAATAAAAAGAAAGGAGCGTCTGCTGGTCCATCAATGAACAGACCTTCTACCTCTGCTAGAGAAATCCTCTCAAGTGTTCCTCGAGCTTCAATAAGAGCCGATCACAAACACAGAAACAGAGAGGACGTCACTCATAGAGACACTTTCTGTACTCATCAGAGACTCACTAAAGCCAAATCAGCACATCCACAATGATGTGAACTCGGGCTGTCGATCTTTTCAAAGGTACCTACAGCTCTTGACAGCACTTCATCAGGTAGTTGTGGAAGACATCTGTCAGCTCCTCATCTCCTACTGTATAGAGGTCATTACCCGGTGACCTTTAGGGTCTTCATCTTTTTTAAACCATTTGGATGAGACCTTTTCAGATACAACAGCCTGTTGGGCAAGACAATACAAGAGTTTGGTGCTCTAAAGTCATCATAGCTCTCTGCTACTACATAGATTACAGTAACAAAGTTGTACTTGTTATCAGAACTAAGTTACCAGCAAGTGATCATCTGCTCCATGGCCCTTTATGATGAACTCCAACAGTTTTTATGTTGAGTCCTCCTGGAGGCCCTGCTGATCTCTGCAGCCTCATAAACCTGAGCCCCTTGTTCTCGAGTCCGCTGCCCCTCTGCAGTCACACAGTCACGGTGGAGACACACAGATAAACACATCAGACTGTCACATGAAGGATTTGTCTTGTGCTGACTGTCTGGTTTGGGTCTGAACACTCCTGTTTTCTCAGAGAAGTGACACTTTGGAATAAAGTTCAAAGTGTGAGAATTACTCTGTGGTTCACTACAAAAACTCTCATTCATGGTTATCTCAATAGTTTTTTAGAATACATCAGTTATTTCACAGTATTATAAATACTCCAATCTGGACACTACCTAAAGTAATATGCAAGTCACAGACACGTCATCCTAAGATATAAAGGATAAATACAGTGCTCTCCATTATTACTGGCACCCCGTGTAAAAATTAGTAAGAAGGGTTACAAATAAATTCCCTGTTTGCTGAAGAAATGTCACTTTGCACTGAAAAAATTAGAAACATCTGACTTTTAATTGAAACAATTTTATTCAAAGAAAAACAAAGCCCTCGTCAAGAAATAAATATTTTTAAAATTAACATTTTTATAAGGGGTGTCATTAATAGTGGAGGGCACGTTAAATGAATGGCACAATTAAAGGTATGCCACACATGAAGAATATATATATATATATATATATATACAGTATATTATCAGCATCTTTAAAAGACTGAGAGCAGTAAAATCAAAGGGTCCGTCCTGGTCAGATAAAGAGCAGACTGAGAGAGGAGAAGAGATAAAGTACTGAAATCCTACACAATCTAAACACAAATGTAAAGTTACATAAAACTTACAGTTCATATTCACATACCATCAACATGTCTACTCCACAGTCTACTGAACCAGCAGGGATGTCCTAGGAAAAGACGGAAAGAAATAAAGACACACGTGAAAGTCAAACACGACAAGTGAATTACAAGTTTAAGAAATGGGTGACGTTTACAATTTACTTTATTTTTAATTAACATCCAATTTCCAGAAAATATTCTTGTAGCAAGCTGGCTGAATGGAAAAAAATTATAAATGTCACTTGTAAATAAATTGAAAGGCTCTGTGCACATCGTGACTGTCAGTCTGACTCACCTATAATTTAGTGGCGCACTGACCATTGCAGGAAAGTCTTTAACAATTTAGAAATAGCAGGCATCATCTGCACAAAACTACCATGAAATTCTATTAAAATTGACGGTACAAAAATATCGCAGATTACTTGGTATTACAATTTAGACACATTACTCGAACATAAGGAACTAAACTGAAAAGGTAACATGGTGCACCACTGCAGTCAATCTGAACTTTATCAAAAGCTCACTTCACGACAGAATAACAGATCAAGAGTTTCCGAGATGATTGTAAAAGTTTTTTTTCGTCTTCCACGCACAGTCGAGGAGTTCTCGTGAAACTCGCCTTGTGGAATTTAAAGAGTTGCCGGTACCTCTGAGTGCGGGTCCACTTCAAGCACTGAATATAAATCAATTACTACAGCGAAAATGATTATTAATACAAAACGTAAAGGTTCACAGTACAAACATAACCATGCAAACAAAGTTATTAAAAATACGAAAAAAACTGCAACTTTCAAACGTTTTCATTTCGAAGCACACTTACTTCCATCGTCAAAAATACGAGCAATTAGTTTGGTCGCTTCTTCTTCTTCTTTTGTGTAATGGAGTTTCATCACCGCAGCTTCTTTTTTAAGTTTCTTTTCGTTTAATGAAGTTTCGTCGCTTGGATCAAACGGCAGGTTATTTAAGAGATAACTCTATAAGGCGGAACCTCAAAGCGGTAAGCATCACGAACTGTGAAACGTTTGGTTAAAGTTACACTTGATAGACAACTTCAAACCTTGGTAATTGGACAGGTGAGTTTTTGATTGTCATAGAGTAACAATAATCTCATTCGTTGAAATTCTGAATTAGCCAATACTATCCACTTGCACTTACAGTTATCCCGCCTTCAGATCCGCCCATAATGTCTCCGGTCTGCTGTCCTGCGGCTCGACTCACTAAGGAGTTGCTTTTTGTATTCTGTGCAAACCCGAGTTCAAGTCGGATTAAAGAGTCGCCTGAATTAAAAAGGTAAAGAATGATGTATTTATAATTCGACAAAATAACTTTGAGAGATACTGTGCAAGGATCGCATAAGAGATCTGTTCGGGAATCTTCCCCACTTAGAATCGCCGTCAAAATGCGATGACTAATTTGCGGAAGGCAGCTCACATATTTACAATATTTCGTCTTGTATTCATTGCCATTTGACGTCCATGAATCCCACCATTGAACAGGGTGATAACAAACTCACTGTGGCAGATCAGGTTGAATTCGCTGTGCTGCACCCAAACATTCAAAGGTGTCAATCCGGAGCAGATCGGTCACCGGCACACCGCAGACACACAGACAGACACACACGGGACACTCCGAGGTGAGCATTGTAAGTATTAAGCGATCCACATTCTGTAGTGGAAATCTACTGTACTGTACAGTATATGTATAAAGTGTGAATAAAAGTACGTGCTGCCCAACTGATTACAAGTGACATTCAAACAGAAAGAGCAGCCAGTGTGGACGCCTTTGTGGTGAAAAGAGAACTCGGTGATTTTTACGCAGGTCGGCATTAAAGATCCTCTTGTGTGCGGCAGCGGCAGTTGAGATGAACACATCTGGACCTGCTGGCATAAAAGCGTCTGACTTTACCAACAGCAGTAAGTCGTCTTACTCACAGCACAGCATATAAGAAAACAAGGCCTTAAATAAAAATGACAGTTCTCCTGTCTGTATCATTCCTAACCAATCTTCCAGTTACAGAAGCACAATCCCAGTCACTAACACATTCATCGTGTCGCTCATTAACAATCAAACTGAGAAGAGATTCCACCCGATTCATTTAATATTTCATAATTTAAACCCGAAATCATCACCCATAACAACAACTGAAATCGTCACTCAAATGATGTGCTTAGTTATACACGTGAAACGAGATGCCCATTTACATTTGATCTCTTTACTTGGGGTGTGTGCCCCCTGGCCGCCTATGGCGACCCAACCCCCCTTGGATCGCTCGCCTCGCTCGCTATCGGTCCACGGTGGACTTGTCCGTTAAATGGGGGGGCTCTTTTTGCAACCTTTCATACACGGAAGAAGCAAACCCGTGGTCTCCTTATTACACTCCGCTGTGCTGCACCGCCGACACCCCTCAACTGAACACTGCTACTCTTGGCGGAGTGATGTACATATATAACGGTTTTGTTTTTATGGATGCACGTTAAATGACTTGTAGTGACACGAGAGTATTCGATGTTGTATTTTCCTAATGAAGACGAAAAAATTATATATTTATACATGACGTACGGTTCTGAAGAAAAATGAGGGTTGCATGGAAACGTTGCACGATTTAGCTGAAATTTTTTATACATAAAGGGTAGTTAAATTAATGATAGGCGGCAAAGAAGGGATATTTATGAGAAGAGAGTATTACAGTGGTAGAGCATTCTACCAGTCGGCACCTGTACGATGTATAATTTATATGTTTCTTGTCACTAAGTATTATGAGTCAAGTCAAGTCAAGTCAAGTCAACTTTATTTATAAAGCACTTTACATACAACAGCCGCTGACCAAAGTGCTGAACATAGGCTAAAATAAATTTTAAACAAAAACAAAATAATAAAAAACAAAATAATAAATAAGTAAAATAAAATACAATAAATGAAACTAATTAAAACATAGTAAACACAACTAAACAGAGTTAAAACAGAGTAAAATCAACTGCTCACACAGGATCAAACGCCAATCATTTAAAATGTATCGACCATCCACAAACATTCCTTTCGCCTTACAATTCTGTCGAGCTTTTGAACTCTGCTGATGTCACATGTACATCAAACGGAGCTCAATGAATAAGGATTCGAAGAGCCGAGCAGTCGATAATATCCACTTGACTGCGCATGTGTCAGTGACGTCATAGCCTTAGCGAGCCTCAGAATCACGTGACGGGCGCATTTCAAACAGGCCTTTAAGCGGCGTCGCTTCGAAAACACCACACGGTGTCAGTAGCGACCAGCCCACCACCACCACCACCAGCTCGTATACATGTGTGTCAGATCGTCTGCGGCGGCGTTTAAATGACAAGACAACTCGGGAAAGAGGTGAGTCACAGGTGTTGTGGTGAGGCGGAAGTTAACGCCCAAGTTTTACTTACCAGTAGACGAACAGAAATCCCACTTTGTGAATGTGAGGCTGCGGGTCTGTGTGAACAAGGGCTGTGTGGCTGCCGTGAAAGGACCCAGGGCTGGGGAGTGGTTGTGGTTTGGGTACTGTTAGGTTTGAGATAAGCGATTCAGAGGACAACCTTTATCACTCATCTATCTATCTATCTATCGATCTATTTATTATATAGTGCCTTTCATATCTATCTATCTATCTATCTATCTATCTATCTATCTATCTATCTATCTATCTATCTATCTATCTATCTATCGTACTGTGACATCCGATCAATGAATTGCTTGCCCCCCGGTGAAGTTTTGGGCGCCGGGATACGTCAATATTCGATAGCACAGGGGCTGTAGTAGCCGTGAACCTTCCCGAAGGTGTTCCGGTGGTGTGCTTGTCAATTAAGATTCGGCGCCTCGTTAAATGACTTTAGGAGTTTAGGGACATTTCTGCATATGTGAGCGTCATCTCTGATCAGCCCGTCGCCCACTCGACACTCTGGCGCCTCTTTCTACCGTACCGTGTCCTTTACGGTCCACCTTATCAAGACCTGCGTTATAAAAGAAACGAAATTACATTTCAAACTCATAAAATACCATTCTGCAAATTCAAATACCCTCATTCATGTGTCTTTGAATGTGTATATATATTGGTGATCCTGGTCTGGATTAAATGGGTTACAAAATGACACCAGTTACTGTAACGCTATGCGGTGTGTGGTAGCGCTGACTCGATGGATTCCAGCTGATTTAATGCTCTTTTAGCAGCTTGTTATCCTTAAATACACTGGTGAGTCGAATTGACCTGGTCAGTCAGTGAAAGGTGCCATTGCCGGACTGAGATTAAAATTCAGGCCAGGAGTCATGATGATGTCATTTTGTAAGAATTAAACGGGTGGAAATGGTGAGCTTCATTCGGCTGAATGGCCTGTTCTTGTCCAGATTGTTCTAATTTTCTAAATCTGACTTGATGAATCTCACACCCATCCATGCCATAGCATAGGTGTACAAAATACACCCAAATCCACGCTATACAAAAGATGGCTTTACCTTCACCCAGAAAACCTGCAGGTGGCACAGGAGTTCACTGTCAAGTCCAAGAAGAATCTCCCTCTCTACTAACATGAGCATAATGACCTTAAGGAACTCCTGTATAACAGAAGTCCTCAGTTCGCTCTTCACAAGCTTCAGTGTGAAAAAGCCACTTTTGTCACAGACAAGGTCAGCAAGAAGTTGTAGCCAAAGCAAAAGACCTGATGGGCTTCAGTCCAGAGGTTGTCCTCCTTTCCAGTTACACAGCAGCATATGGCACAGGTTTCTGCTCATTGACTCCACGTTCTCATCAGAATCCCAAGGATTGTCATCTGATCCCGCGTGCTGCTCCTTCCCTGGCCTCACACAATAGCCACCCAAAGATCATTTTTTCAGCCTCTCCCAGTGTGTTGCCAAGCTCGTTACTTGTGCCTCTAAGGTCCCAGCACAGTTTAGCGAGAGACCATTTTGTTGTATTTCAGCATCATTTTTAGGGTCCATGAAGACAAAATCAGAACACAGATCTGCATATGCTGTGAAGCACTTTTCTAAAGGTGACACTACATTGTGATTTCTTTTCTCCTCTCTATAAACACGTGGACTGTGGGGTTTCACTTCATGACGATAGGGCTATGTACGTACAGTTCTGTCTTATTTTTCATCCACCTGCCATTCTCTCTGTACCTGACTGACACTGGACTGTCACCTCTGCGTCATAAATGCAAACAGCTGATGCTCTCCACCTTATGTTGAAAAGTTTTTATTTGTTATCTATTTATTTTTTAAATCTAACAAATGGGTAGGCATGCTAAAACCTATATGGTGGATAGCCTTGTTTGAGCTGTAATAATAAGTAGTAATAATAATAGATTGATAGAATTTACTTGTCCCCAGTAATAATAATAATAATAACAATAATAATTGTATCTACATTTCAAGTGCAAAGTGCTTTCTAGATTACAAGATAATAAAATCAGACATCCATACAATCCCACCCAAGCCATCCTTTTACATGATATGAATAAAAACATCAGAGCACAAGATTTTTAAATGAATGAGCCAGAAATAAATCCTATAAAGTGCAATTCTACAGCATCGCTGCACCCAACATAAAACAGAGAAACGTGGTGCGTTAATCTAAAAGCAGTAAAGCATTTTTAGGTGGAGGCCATCTTCTAAAGGCGAGTTTTGGGGAGGTGAGTCTGCCGTGTATTTAAATCAAGTCTACTAGTGGTCATGAAAATGACTGATCCTCATATAGACGGATGTTTCTGTGTGACAGTCTTGTAAAGATTCACTGATGTTCAGAACACTTTGTGCCAAAACAGGTTTAGTTGTACAATAACGGTCATTATAAAGCCATTTTATTTGCTTGCTAACAAGTAAACTTGTGGGGAGGCTATACACCCGAGTATAATTATTAAATGTTCGCTGTGATGTGCTGTCGTTATCTCTAATTGACACCATTGCAGATTTAAGTGCCTTTTGCAGTATCGACATGTAGGGCTTTTTTCTTTTCTTTTTTTCTTCCACTTTTTCAGCTCCCGCTGACCACTTCTCTGCTTTGTCTGTCCTTTCAGTTCACTGTGATGCTCTCCCAAGTATGTTTGGTGTTGTGTTCAGGTTTTGGAGATATAAGAAAACATTGTGCAGGGTGCAGGCCAAATCCTTTAAAAGACATGGCCAGGCTGTTGGATTTTTTTGCCCCGAGCCTCCTGATGGGTAGTCTGGGCCTGTAAGGTGCCCTGTGATGAACTTTATGTTTGCCTTATCCCTTTTGCTGAAGACAAACTCGAAACAGCAGGTTTAAACGAGTCAGAAAATGGATGCAAGTCTTCATATTCAGCTGCGTTGGAGGACTGCCCAGGCACTGAAGCTGTCAATGGACTGAGTTCAGTTTGGCTCTAGAACCTTCTCGGTCCATTTCAGGGTTGTGTGGGCTAAAGGCCGTCTGGCCAGGATTGGGCCAAAGGCTGACAACAGGACTGGACAGGACTCTAGTCAGTCACAGGGACCACTCACTCACTCGCACACTCACACACATATAAACATACACATCATAGTCACACACAGTGACAGAGTGCAATTGCCAAGTCTTGTAACTTAAATTAAAATAAAAGTTGTAATTCTTTGTTTGCTTCAGCAAGTCTGGACATTATAACTTTCATGAAATGGGACCTTCAAAGCTGTTCATTCATGCAGTTATGACAAATATTAGGGAATAACAGACGTGAAAGATGAACATAATTACAATGAGTAACCATTACTGGTAACAGCTGAGTGTGGCACTCTGATGGTAAAGTAGGGTTAGGGTGACTAGGCTTACAGAGTCCCAACTTGGGACACATGTGCAGCATGTACAGTATGTCGCGCGTAAAGGCTCATTTGTTTAATGCATTTCTTCATCATCATCATCATCATCATCATCAGAGAGGGATCAGGGCACAGAAAAAAACGAAAAAACAAAACACTTTGAGAAGTAAACCCATCTGATGGTACACAAGGCCTGAAGTGGAAACAGATAAATGGCACCACACCGACTGGTTTTATGTGCTTCTTGGTTCTCCTCGCCATGCTGGTCCTAATCAAGCTGGGATCCCCCTTGGAGTTTTGTGTGCACCGTTGTAAATGTATTGTGATGGCTTTTGAAATGAAATGTAAAACTTTACGAGATGAGTGGCCTGTTAAAACTGGGACATTTTGGTATTCTTCAGTTATTTATTGGGATGCATACCTTGTCGAGAGGTTTACTTACCTTGGCAGTGACATTCATGTCTCTGGTGACTCTTCCTATGAAGTCAGTAGACAGATTGGGACAGCATGGGGGGTCATGAGGTCGCTATAAAGGAGTGTGTGGCGCTCCTGATATCTATGCAAAAGGACGAAGGTCCAAGTCTTTAGAGTCCTGGTGCTTCCTATCGTGCTATATGGTTGTGAGACATGGACGCTATCCAGTGACCTGAGACGTAGACTGGACTCCTTTGGTACTGTGTCTCTCTGGAGAATCCTTGGGTACCGTTGGTTTGACTTTGTGTTGCTCATGGAGTCCCGAATGAGGCCCATTACCTGCATTTTGAGGGACCGTCAGTTACGGCACTACGGCCATCTGGCGCGTTTCCCCGAGGGTGAACCGGCTCGTAAGATCCTCATTTTTGGGGACCTGAGTGGCTGGACCAGGCCAAGGGGACGCCCACGTAACACCTGGGTTCGGCAGATAGAGGGTCATTTCTGGATGGTAGGACTGGACTGCGTGTCTGCCTGGGGGACTGCAGACCGGGATCTCGAGTTGTTTCGTCATGTAGTGAGTGCGGCAACGGGCTGTACCAGTGCATGCTCCCCAACTTGACTTGATACCATGAAATCAGGACTGTCTCTGCCATTGGGAGTGTATCATTTATATAAAAAGTCAATGAAATAGTGAATCGTTATAGAATGAGAACTAGGGGGCTTTGCCCCCTGCTCACTTCGCTCGCCAACCCCTGGTCTTGGGTAACCCGAAACAGATTTGAAAGAGATTACTGTCTGTCTTGGTAACTGTGACATATGTATCATGTTCACCGTCACGACATCTGTAGGTCTATGTAATATATGTAAATGACAATAGCAGTGTAATTGTTATGTTATGTAAGTACAGAATGTCTTTGAGTTTGTGTAGATCTATGTATGAGATATATTGGAGTGTAAAGGTGTAGATGACGTACAAAGGATATCTTCATACACCACATTTGTAGTAAAGATGGCATGTTGTCCTTGAATGAGTTTTCCTTGGTATGGAGTTATTATAATCTTGACGTTAACGTCACATGCATGCCGAACTCTTGAGAAGGCCACATAAAGTTGTCCATGTCTAAATATAGGTTTAGAGAGGAAAAGGCCGACTCTGTCCATGGTCCGTCCTTGGGATTTGTTGATTAGGTATATGTTGTGTTCTGCTAGTAATATGGACAATTGCACTTACTGTTAAAATTACCTATTTCCGTTAGTTGAAGTCTTTCGTTTCTGAGCCGTGGCTCCTTCGCTTGCGGTGTATAGGCGCATGCGCCCTCCGTACTATCTCCTGTTTGACTATGCTGTGTTTTGTGGACGTTTGGGGACTCCGTACTTTCTCTGGTTTGACTGTGGGGCGGGACGCAGAAGCCTCTTCTGTTTGTGTTTTCTGTGAGTACTTATAGTATTGTATTACTGTAATGTGATTCACATATGCTGTGGAGTCCGGATCTTCGGGCTTCTGTACTATCTCGGGTGTTTGCTTGCGGTGCCTTTGAAGCGCGTTGTAGGCGCTTGCACCTTCCGTACTATGTTGGGTTTGACTATGCTGTGTAGTGTGGACGTGTAGGGTTCTGTACTCTCTTGAGAGGGCTACATACAGTTGTCCATGTGTAAACTCTGTGTTATTTGAGAACCGCGTTGTAGGCGCCTGTGTTCAATGTTTTTTTCCAGGCGGGCTCATTTTTGTATCTCCGTCAGTCGAGCTCTTTCTTTCTGGAGCCGTGCCTGCTTTGCTTGCGACATTTCAGACGCGCGTTGTAGGCGCGTGTTTATGCTTGGGGTGTGTTAGAAGCGCGTGGACCATGCTGTGTAGTGTGGACGTTTAGTTCAGAAGCGCGTTGTAGGCGCCTGCGCCTTTCGTACTTTCCTGCGCCTTCTGTACTATCTTTGTGGACCTTTGGGGCCTCCGTAGCCTCTTCCGTTTGACTCTGGGGTGCAGCGCAGAATCCTCTTTTTTGTGTGGCTGTGTCGTTAGTCGTTAGCTATGGGCGCGTTGTTGCTTCATGTCTTATTCATGTTAGTTGAGCTCTTTCGTTTTTGAGCCGTGACTCCTTCGTTCGCGGTGGATCAGACTTCGCTTGCGGTTTATGAGACGCGTGCTGTGGGCGCCTGCGCACTATGTCTCCTGGGTCCATCACCGTGTACCTGCGTCTGTGCCTTCCGGTTTACCATTCTCGGTTAGTAATATGGATAATGGAGGTGTCAGGTTTGTTTAGTATAAAGGTAGCTCTGAGTAAATGTTCATTTGTTCTGTGCATAACCGCTTACCCGCCACAGGGTCCTTTTCAGATAACCTTTTTTTTTTCTTTGCTTGTATTTTATCCATTTATGGTTAAGAAGATCAATTAACTTGCCTGTTATGAGTTTTGGGGGACTGACGTGCTGATGCCTTTGTTCTCTTCTGCTTATTTCTCAAGTTCCGCAAGCTCAGGCAGCGTCCCGTATGTGCTCAATCAGCGAATGGCAGACGACTTTCTACCCACACACGCAGTCTGCTGGTGCTTCATGAATTTTTACTGGGAGACTATTTGCCATCAGTACCAGCTACTGAAGTTGAAAAGCTGCAGATTATACAAAATATACAAGTTGTTGTAACTGCTGTCAAGATGAAGTTGATGCAGTAATTTGTAGATGAAGTCACATAAAACGTTTCTTTTTTTTAAGATGGATGAGTTCACAAATTCGCCAGTGCATTTCAAAAGGAAATTTTGTGTACAGTGCAATGTGTTTTTTTTTTTGTTTTGTTCTTTATTTCGCCTTATACAATTTCTTGTATTAGACATTTGGTAGTTTTCGCATACCCCTTGGGGTCAGAGCGCAGGGTCAGCCATTGTACAGCGCCCCTGGAGCACTTACAGGTTAAGGGCCTTGCTCAAGGGCCCAGCAGAGCAGTGGCCTTTTTTTGGCAGTGACGGGGATTCGAACCGGCAACCTTCGGGATACCAGCGCAGATCCTTAGCCTCAGAGCCACCACTCCGCCCAATATCTCAATGAAAACTGAACTGTCTCAACACATTTCTTTGAAGAATAAGCATGGCACATATTAGGGTAACTAGTCCATGGAGGGCTGATTTGTTTCAGACAGACATGGGCTGTCACAATGGGTGCTCCATGCATTATATGAAAGTGTACCTAAAAATGGATGGATGATAGGATATAAATAAAATATAAGAAAAGAATAATGAGGAACACAAATGCATGAAGCCCTTGGGTCCTAGTGAAGGTGCCATCTGTTTGGAGTCCACACGGCTTCTCTCTCTAAGGTTTAGCACCCTCCTGGAGCGATGAGTCCCGATCAGCTGAACACGAGTGTGTAGGGATGTCCTACGATGAACTTGTGTTCCATTCAACATTGTCACATGTTTTATTATGAATTTAAATTAAGAGATTTTGGGTTTGGGATGGAAGTGCCTCCTTGTTCACCCTGCTGCCAGATGTAACACAGAGTGTGTTTGACGAGCTCAGGATAAGCCGTGTTTAGTTCACCATTAGACGAGAGCAGAGGTAAAGCAGGGGGTGTTTGAAGCATTGGACTTGTGAATGACGGGCAGAGGGTGAGCAGTGTGTCATTGTCCATTTTAATTGAAATCTACAAACCTGAGAGCTTTTGACTTTGTGATGACAGTGTCTTCTGGTCCACAGGACTGCATGTAATGGAGCCACATGCGTGTCCATCCAGGGTTATGACGAGCGTCACATAAACAGAATTTAGGCTACCGTTAGGCGAGGAAAGTGGACATAAACTTGTGACTTTTGAGAGCCTGTGCTTGTTAGCAAGTAGGCAAAGCACCTCAGGCTGACAGAGGGAGCCGACCTCACACAAGCAGGCCAGGTGGGACGTCTACAGCTTGTTCATTTTCATGCTTTTATGTTCTCCCTTTAATCATTCAGAATTGAATGAAGGAGGCACATGTCATTGAAAGGATCGACGGGCCTTTTGGGCTCAATGATCTTTTCTTGTCAAAATGGTTGTATTGTTCTAACACACAAACTCCATTCTGGGGACCCACTGTGGCTGCAGGTTTTTGTTCCAAACAAATTCACAATCGGTGACAACAACTGGTCACCCTGATCACATTTAATTAGCTAGTATATATTATTTTCCTCTTTTCTTATTCTACATTCAGGAATGCACTGCAACGTGATTTTTACATTTATAAGACAATTAGAAATATTTCTATTTTTGCTACAGATTTAAATGCTTTACTCTCTTTTGTTGACTTCATTCTATTTTGCTCTTTCTCTGTGCAGTTTGCTCCCTTCATTGTGTCTTAATAATGACAGTTAAAAACGAGCAGAGCAGACACCACGGCAAACAGCACTGAATCACGAAAGGCTGCAACTACGTTAGTGTCAGCCCAGTAATTAGTAAGTAATGGAGTAATTAAACAAGTAGAACACCTGGACAAGTAGAATGAAATGGTAAGAAGAAAGAAAAACACACTTTTCACATCTAACTGCTTAGTACATTTTAATACTTTTTTTTTTTTTTTTTTAAACCAAATTTAGTTTTCAAATTTCAGTGCTGCTTCCAAAACACAGAATCTGGGAAATAACAGTTCACTTAATTAGCCCAGGAGTCCAATTAAAAACAAAAATTATCCCTAGTGTGTGCTTGGTGTGTTTGTGTGTGTGTGCCCTGCGGTGGGGCTGGTGGCCTGTCCAGGATTTGTTCCTGCCTTGTGACCTGTGATGGCTGGCATTGGCTCCAGCAGACCCCCGTGACCCTGTGTTAGGATATAGCGGGTTGGATAATGGATGGATGGAAAACATGGACCTGGCAACACTGGTCAGCTGATGTACCATTTTGAAAATAAACTCTGGATAGTTTTACCATCACAGATAGACAGATGAAAAGCACTATATAAGATAGAGATAGACAGAACTTTATTTGTCAGTGTATCATTGATCATGTTATTAAAGTCAATACTGTTGCCCTGTAGAAGTGCATACAACAACAACCACATTTATTTATATATCACATTTTCATACAAAAAGTAGCTCAAAGTGCTTTACATAATGAAGAAAAGAAAAATAAAAGACAAAATAAGAAATTAAAATAAGGCAACATTATTTAACATAGAAAAGGAGTAAGGTCCGATGGCCAGGGTGGACATAAAAAAACAAAAAAAAAACTCCAGAAAGCTGGAGAAAAAAATAAAATCTGCAGGGGTTCCAGGCCATGAGACCACCCAGTCCCCTCTGGGCATTCTACCTGACATAAATGAAATAGTCCTCTTTGTAGTTAGGATTCTCATGGAGTCACTTGATGCTGATGGTCATACAGACTTCTGGCTTTTAATCCATCCATCATTGTTGGAACATCATAGTACTTAGAGTAGATGGTGGTGGTGCAAGCCACCACCAAAAGGACACCAGAAAAGGAAACAGAAGAGAGAGTAGGGGTTAGTACAGATTTTAGAGCCACCATGAATAGTTATTATAATGAATTGGATATACAGAGTATCAGGATTAAATGACAGTGAAGTTAGAACATTAGAACACTCTAGACGAGAACAGGCCATTCAGCCCAACAAAGCTCGCCAGTACTATCCACTTATTTCTTCCAAGAAAACATCAAGTCGAGTTTTGAAAGACCCTAACATCTTACTGTCTACCACACTACTTGGTAGCTTATTCCAAGTTTCTATCGTTCTTTGTGTAAAGAAAAACTTCCTAATGTTTGTGCGAAATTTACCATTAACAAGTTTCCAACTGTGTCCCCATGTTCTTGATGAACTCATTTTAAAATAACAGTCTCGATCCACTGGAGTAATTCCCTTCATAATTTTAAACACCTCAATCATGTCCCCTCTTAATCTTCTTTTGCTTAAACTGTAAAGGCTCAGCTCTTTTAATCTTTCCTCATAATTCAACCCCTGTAGCCCTGGAATCAGCCTAGTCGCTCTTCTCTGGACCTTTTCTAGCGCTGCTATGTCCTTTTTGACCAAAACTGCACACAGTACTCAAGATGAGGCCTCACCAGTGCATTATAAAGGTTGAGCATAACCTCCTTGGACTTGTACTCCACACATCAAGGCGCTATATATCCTAACATTCTGTTAGCCTTCTTAATGGCTTCTGAACACTGTCGGGAAGTCGATAGCTTAGAGTCCACTATGACTCCTAAATCCTTCTCATAAGGTGGACTCTCGATTTTCCGACCGCCCATTGTGTATTCAAACCTAACATTTTCACTTCCTATGTGTAATACTTTACATTTACTGACATTAAATTTCATCTGCCACAAATCTGCCCAAGCCTGTATGCTATCCAGGTCCTTCTGTAATGATATAACGGATTCCAAATTATCTGCTAATCCACCTATCTTGGTATCATCTGCAAACTTAACCAGCTTGTTACTTATATTACTATCTAAATCATCCATATTACTAAACGAGAATGGTAAACCGGATGGACGCAGGGACATGGGCCGTGGACGCAAAAGATGTAGTGCGCAGGCGCCACACAAAGCCCTCCTCCAAGCACCGGAAACTGAGAAATGATATGCCGCGCCCATAGCAACAGACCCATGCAACAAAGCGCCACACGAAGGCCATACCACACGAAACAGGACACACACAAAAAAGAGGATTCAGACCCACGACACACAAAGCACCCCTCCACTAACAGAAATAAAAAATGAGGCAATGCGCCCCTCAAAAAAAACGCACGACAACACACGATGTCATACATAGACAACAAGAGACCAGACTACAATACATATACAGGCACGATACCTGATGGGTAATAACACGAAGAAACGAAATGTCCCTATTAAACATACGTCATCTGCACACCTTCAAACTACACACCATAGGTGAATCTCATTACAATGATGCACAATTAACCGTACAACCACAGAAAAGGCTCCATATTAACAGTGAGTGTGATCCTCCTTATTACTTATCCATATTACTAACGATAAAGAACAAACAAGTCATGATTTCACGATCACGGCTACAAAACGATACGTCTCGAGTAACGGGACCACAAACATGTACCCGCATGAAAAAAAACAATAAACGTCAGTGCCTACAACGTGCTTCTGAAACCAATGAACAAAACATGTCTCGGATCCAAAAACGCAAGGCTCAACTAACACAATTACAGAAACGAGCCCAGATGGACAGACTCAATGAACGTAGACACATGCAGCGCGCGTCTCAAAGTGTTGAAGCGAAGTGGGCACGGGTTCAAAAGGAAAGAGCTCGAGTCACAGAGATACAAAAACCTGAGCGAGGAGACAAAATAAATAAACGCAGACGTCTAAAACGCTCATCTCAAATGCCGGAAAACAAGCAGGCGAGGCTCCAAAAAGAGAAACCTCGACTGACCGAGATACAAAACCGGACACAGAAAAGGCTCCATATTAACAGTGAGTGCGATCCTCCTTATTACTTATCCATATTACTAACGATTAAGAACATACAAGTCATGAATTCACAATCACGGCTACAAAACAATACGGCTCGAGTAACGGGACCACAAACACGAACCCGCGACACACACAATGAATGTAGACGCATGCAGCGCGCATCTCATAGTGCTGAAGCGAAGCAGGCATGGGTTCAAAAGAAAAGAGCTCAAGTCACAGAGATACAAAAACGGGAGCGACGGGACAAAATAAATGAACGCAGACGTCTACAATGCACGTCTGAAATGCCGGAAAACAAGCAGGCCAGGCTCCAAAACAACAGTTAATTATCGCATCAGCTACAACCACAGTGGCAGCTAATTTGTTAATAAATGGTCGCACATGTCACTCCTTATTCAAAATACCGGTCCCAATCACAGAAACATCGCTATCCACTATAAAAATGAACATTAACAATGCACGTGACATCCGTCTTGCAAAACTGTTAATTATAGATGCATGTACAATGGCATCCACTCACTTACTCAACACCATTGATAAACTTCTACAAACGTTGATAAATAATAATATTCCCTTTGGAGGAAAGGTATTTCTATTAGGAGGAGATTTTAGACAGTGCTTACCTATTGTTCCATATGCCGTGCACTCAGCTATTGTTCAGTTCACCTTAAAATACGCGGACAATTGGCATTGCTTTCAAAAGATACACTTGGTAAAAAACATGTGATGTCCACATCCACAATATAACAATTGGTTATCACAACTGGGACATGGGACACTCACCAATACAGATGGACTTCACCCAGATGTTATTACAATTTCTGAAGCCTTTATCTGCAACAACTTAGTTACGGAGATATTTGGAACAGCAATCTCATTAGACCAAATACCCCTTTTAACACAACAGACTATATTATGTCCAAAAAATATTAATGTTGCTCACATAAATAACCAAGTCATTGCATTACTTCCTGGAGAGGCACAGCTCTTTCTAAGCTCTGACAAAGTTCACTCTGATGACGACAATGGCCATCTTAATTTACCCTTAGAATATTTGAACACTATTAACTCAGCCGGATTACCACAACACAATCTTAACCTTAAAATCGGAACAATATTCATGCTATTAAGAAACCTTAACACTAAACAGGATTTATGCAATGGTACACGTTTAGTCGTCAACACCATGACACACAATGTTATTGAAGCAAAAGTTCTTACAGGGTCACATGCTAACAATACTGTTCTGATTCCTAGAATTAACCTTACAAGTTCTGACCTAGAATTACCTTTTACACTTAAACGGCGACACTTCCCCATTAAACCTGCATTTGCCATGACCATCAACAAATCACAAGGACAAACCATGGACAAGGTTGACATCTACCTCTCTGAGCCCGTATTTAGATATGGACAACTTTATGTGGCCTTCTCACGAGTTCGCCGTTCATCTGACGTTAAAGTTAAGTTTATAAATGATCCATGCCAAGGAAAACTCATTCAAGGACAAGACATCATCCCCAACACCAGGGGTTGGCGAGCGAAGCGAGCAGGGGGCAGAGCCCCCTAGTTTATATATATTAAAAATAGCAGCGGCCCTAGCACTGACCCCTGTGGAACACCACTCTTAACATCAGCCAGTTCTGATGAGGTTCCTCGCACCATCACCCTCTGCTTCCTGTGTCTGAGCCAATTCTGCACCCATCTACAAACATCACCCTGAACTCCCACCTCTTTTAATTTGATGCCCAACCTCTCATGTGGCACCTTATCAAATGCTTTCTGAAAGTCCAGATAAGTAATATCATAAGCTCCACTTTGATCGTATCCTTTTGTTGCCTCCTCATAGAATTCCAGCATGTTAGTAAAACACGACCTCCCTTTTCTGAACCCATGCTGACTGCTTAGAATAACTCCTGTTCTTGCCAGGTGTTGCTCGATCTTATCATTAATAATTCCTTCCATTAATTTTCCTGTGATGCATGTTAAGCTTACTGGCCTATAGTTGCTTGGATCTGCCCTGTCACCCTTTTTATATAATGGGATGGTATTTGCCATTTTCCAGTCCTTCGGAATCTCTCCAGTGCGCAGTGACTTCCTAAAAATATGTGTCAAGGGTTTATATATGTACTCACTAGCCTCCTTAAGAACTTGAGGGTAAATATGATCTGGTCCTGGTGATTTGTTTGATTTCATCTTATTTAATCTGAGCAGTACTTCTCCCTCTACAATTTCCAAATCCCTCAGTACCTCCTTAGTAGTCCCTGTTACCTCTGGGAGGTTATCCACTTGCTCACTTGCTATTAATTCCAAATTTAGGGATGTATCTGTCCTGCATTACATGTAAAACATTTTTAAACCTGTTCCACTGCTCCTCAACTGTCTCCACACTTAAAAGCTTATCCCAGTGTATCCTACTTAGACTTTGTCGCATCTGCTCAAAATTAGCCCTACCAAAGTTCAACTTAACAATTTTAGTCTTTGCATCTGCACTCTTACAAAATACTGAGAATTGTATTACATTATGGTCACTTGACCCTAGTGGTTCAATCACCTCTACACCCTCAATTCTATCCTGATTATTACAAAATACTAAGTACTAATACTAAATAAGTTATGAGAAGGCCATGTTACAGTAATGTGTTTTCAGTAGTTTTTTAAAGTGCTCCACTGTATCAGCCTGGTGAATTCCTACTGGCAGGCTATTTCAGATTTTAGGTGCATAACAGCAGAAAGCCGCCTCACCACTTCTTTTAAGTTTTGCTCTTGGAATTCTAAGGAGACACTCAGTTGAGGATCTGAGGTTGCGATTTGGAATATAAGATGTCAGACATTCCAATATATAGGATGGGGCGAGATTATTTAAGGCTTTATAAACCATAAGCAAAATTTTAAAGTCAATCCTGAATGACACAGGTAACCAGTGTAGTGACATCAAAACTGGAGAGATGTGCTCAGATTTTCTTTTCCTGGTAAGGATTCTAGCAGCTGCATTCTGCATTCGTTTCAAACGCTTTATTTCTTTTTTGGGTAGTCCTGAGAGGAGTGCGTTACAGTAATCTAGTCGACTGAAAACAAACACGTGAACTAATTTCTCAGCATCTTTCGATGATATAAGAGGTCTAACTTTTGCTATGTTTCTTAAGTGAAAAAATGCTGTCCTAGTGATCTGATTAATATGCGATTTAAAATTCAGATTACAGTCAATGGTTACCCCTAAGCTTTTTACCTCCGTCTTGACTTTTAATCCTAATGCTTCCAGTTTATTTCTAATAGCCTCATTATATCCATTATTGCCAATCACTAAGATTTCAGTTTTCTCTTTATTTAGCTTGAGAAAGTTACTATTCATCCATTCTGAAATACAAGTCAGGCATTGTGTTAGTGAATCAAGAGATTCGGGGTCATCAGGTGCTATTGATAAATACAGCAGTGTGTCATCAGCATAGCTGTGGTAGCTCACGTTGTGCCCTGAGATAATCTGACCTAATGGAAGCATGTAGATTGAGAAGAGCAGCGGACCCAGGATAGAGCCTTGTGGACCACCATATAGGATATCAGGGGTCTTTGAGTTGTAATTACCACAACTAACAAAGAATTTTCTCCCTGCCAGGTAGGATTCAAACAAATTTAAGAGCCTGCCAGAGAGGCCCACCCATTGACTAAGGCGATTTCTAAGAATATTGTGATCAATGGTGTCAAATGCGGCACTCAGATCTAAGAGGATGAGAACAGATAAATGGCCTCTGTCTGCATTTACCCGCAAGTCATTTACTACTTTAACGAGTGCAGTTTCTGTGCTGCGATTTGTTCTAAAACCTGACTGAAATTTATCAAGAATAGCAGGTTTATTTAGGTGCTCATTTAACTGCATAATGACTGCCTTCTCTAGAATTTTACATAAGAAAGGCAGGTTAGAGATGGGTCTAAAATTTTCAAGAGCAGAGGGGTCGAGATTATTTTTCTTAAGTAGGGGTTTAACTACAGCAGTCTTGAGACAGTCTGGGAAGACCCCCATATCTAATGATGAATTTACTATGTCAAGAACATTACCAATAAGCACGCCCGATACTTCTTTGAAAAAATGTGTTGGTATTGGGTCAAGGGCACAGGTGGAGGGTTTCATTTGAGAAATTATTTTATGTAAATCTATCCTAGTGAAAGAGTTCAATTTGTTTATAACGGAATATTGGGGTTTAGGAGGATCCTTAGTGTTGGGGAGATATACTATGTTATTTATAATATCAGTCATTTTTTGTTTGAAAAATACAGCGATAGCCTCACAGGTTTTACTTGAAGTACGTAGGAGGCATTCCTTTGAGTTACTTGGGTTTAACAGACGATAAATCATTGAGAATAAGACTCTGGGATTACTAGCATTGTGATTTATAATCTTAGAGAAATAGCAGCGCCTCTCAAGATGGACTGTGTTATTGTATTCTGTTATTTTAACTTTCAATATTTCATAGTGGATAGTTAGTTTAGTTTTCCTCCATTTACGCTCAGCTCTCCAGCATGTTCTCTTTAAATCAGACACTCTTTGGGTCTTCCATGGTATAACAATGCTAGAAGATTTTTTAACTGTCTTTTCAGGTGCAACTATGTCAACAGCAGCTCTCACCTTAGTATTAAATCTTTCCACCTTATTACTTACACAAGGGGGCTCCACCCCCTGCTCACTTCGCTCGCCTACCCCCAGCGTTTTGAACCCGTGCCCGCTGGGCAGCCGTAGTTTCAGACACGCGTTGTAGGAGCTTGCGTTGTTTTGAACCCGTGCTTGCCCTGTTTCTGCGGTTTGAGATGCGTGTTGTAGGCGTATATCCGTCAGTCGAGCTCGTTCGGTTTGAACCCGTGCCTGCTTTGCCTCCGCAGTTTCAGACAGTGGGTAGCGTTCGCCGTTTTGTACGATCCCAAGCAGCACATTATTCCTAACTTCACTTCGCAGTAGTGCCACGCACAATATGGCGGTGATGCCTGCGCCTTCACTACCCAGTAGTGCCACTCACAATATGGCGGCGACGCCTGCGCCTTCCGTATTATGTCAGGTTTTACCATGCTGTGTAGGTGCCTTTGCCTTTCGTACTGTCTGATAACAATTTGAAAGAGACGTGGAGAAGTGTCACGGTTTGGAATTTCAGCTTTCACTATTTTATCGATGTCATATTCTGTGCGGATTTTGGAATCGTCATCAAGTATTAATAATATATGGGCGTGCGGCAAACCTCTCTTCTGAAACTCGATAACGTGGATAATTGCTTTAACAGTTCCAAATAGAGATCTATTCTTGATATCTTCTAGCAGGTTATTTAGTTTAAGTCTAAAGACTCTTGCAACTAAATCGGGACGATGTTCCACTCTTTGCCATGGCATAAGATTAGTTGTAATTTCTGTCCATTTCTGTAGCTGTGTTAGTTGAGCTTTTCGGTTTTGGAGCCGAGACAGTTTTGCTTCCGTGGTTTCAGACGCGCGTTGTAGGCGCCTACGTTTATTGTTTTTTTCAATACGGGCTCGTCTTTGTAGTTCCGTTACTCGAGCCGTATCGTTTTGCACCCGTGATCGTGAATTCATTACTTGTCTGTTCTTTATCGTTAGTAATATGGGTAAGTAATATGGATGATCGCAGTTACTGTTAATATGGAGCATTTTCTGTGGTTGTACTGTTAATAGTGCATCACTGTAATGAGATTCACCTATGCTGTGTAGTTTGTACGTGTTCGAATGATGTATGTTTAATACGGAGCGTTCGTTTATTCTTATTACCCATCAGGTGTTGCGCCTGTGTTATCTGTGGTTGTCCTGTTAATATTGTATTACTGTAATGTGATTCAAATATGTAGTGTAGTCTGGTTTTTTGTTGTTTATGTATGATGTCGGGTGTTTGCCTGCGGTTTTTTAGAAGTGCGTGGATTATGCTGTGTAGTGTGTACGTTTATTTCAGATGCGCGTTGTAGGCAAGTGCTCCTTTCGTAGTATCTGCCGTTTTCCGTACCACAATTCGCTTTCCGTAATATCTCGGGCTTGATGTGTGACCCTTTGTGGACTCCGTAGTCTGTCCCGTTTTACTCTGGTGCGGGAGGCTGATTCCTCTTTTTTGTGTGGCGGTGTCGTTGCCTATGGGCGCGTTGCCTCATTTCTTATTTACGTTAGTGGAGCTGTTTCGTTTTTAATCCGTAACTTCTTCGTTCTCGGTGGATCGCGCGTTAGTTAAGATGTGTCATATTTGAACTGTCATTCATGCGTTCTTGGTGGATCGCGCTGTTTACTACAATTCGCTTTCCGTACCATCTCGGACTTGATTTGTAAACCTTTGTGGACACCATAGTCTGTCCCGTTTGTCGTTGCCTATGGGCACGTGGCCTCATTTTTTATTTATGTTAGTGGAACTCTTTCGTTTTTGAGCCATAACTCCTTCGTTCTCGGTGGATCGCGCGTTAGTTGAGCTGTGTCGTGCCTGCCTGGTTTGCGACATGTCAGACGGTTCGTAGTCTCTCCCGTTTCGCTCTGGGGCGGGGGGGCTTTGTGTGGCGCCTGCACACTATGTCTCCTGCGTCCACGGGCAGGTCCCTGCGTCCATATCCGGTTTCTCATTCTGGGTTAGTAATATGGATTATCCTCGCTATTATAGTTGGCACTATAAACGGACTGATTGCTTAGAATGTTTGTAAGTTTTAAAGCTGCTGATGAGTCAAAGAAGCGTTTTTTAACAATATGCTTTTCATGAGTGTTTTCTATCATTATTTCTATATTAAATAGTAAAAGAAAATGGTCTGATAGACCCGTATCAATGATCTGCTTTATATCAACTTTTAATCCTTTAGTAATTACTAAGTCTAACGTATGACCTGCTTTATGTGTAGGCTGATTAACGAGCTGTCTCAAATCAAAGAGTCCAGGAGGTTCATGAATTCTTTTACTTTTTGGTCACACTGATTATCTATATGAAAATTAAAGTCGCCAACTATTAAGTGTGTGTCATAGTTCGTAATTAAAATTGACATTAAGTCAGAGAATTCCTCAAAAAAAGACGCGTTGAATTTTGGAGGTCTATACACGGATAATACTAGAACGTGAAAATCTCCATGGATAACAACGGCGAGATACTCAAAGGACTTGAATTTACCAAAACTGACATCTTTACATTTTAACCTACTTGAGTAAATGTTTGCCAAGCCACCGCCTTTCTTTCATTGGCGATCAGCACGAGTAAAACTGTAATCCGGAGGCGCAGATTCGATTAAAACAGCTGCGCCATCTGAGCTAAGCCACGTTTCACTTAGTGCAATAAAATCTATTTTGTTATCACTAATAAGATCGTTGATAAAAACCGTCTTGTTAGTTAAAGCTCTAAGATTTAATAGAGCCATATTTAATGTTTCGAAGGGGCAGAGATGAGTACTATGTGCGTTATTGATATTTGGAACAGGAACTAAGTTATTTTTATTAGCGCCATTCTGTGTGTACTTTTTGTTTAATCTATAATCTGTTTTTATAGTTTTAATACATTGTTCATCTAAAGTAGTAATTTTAATTAAATTATTGGTGTTTATGCCGTATTGCCTAGATTTTCTACGTGCATCGAGATTGGTAATTACAGTATTTATGTTGTGCACTTTAATGGAAAATTTTATTAAATAATTATCATGTCCAAGTACAGCAGTAGCATTTCGGAAGGGGTTAAGAGCAGAGATAGATAGTCAAGATAAACGAATTACCTTAGATATGTTTTCGGAGAGGACCTGGCCGCCGAAGCTGTTCGGATGCAGGCCATCTCGCTTGAAGAAACGCGGTCTTTCCCAAAAGAGGTCCCAGTTGTTGATGAACCCGATGTCTTGATTCTTGCAGAAGCCCTGCAGCCAGTTGTTTAATCCTAGCAGACGACTGTAGTGCTCGTTTGATGGTCTGACGAGAGGCCGTGGACCCGAAATGAAGATCTTTGCTGATGGGGTCCTCTCCTTTGTGTCTTTAATTAATGCTGTGAAGTCAGCCTTGAGAATCTCCGACTGTCGGTGCCTTATGTCGTTTACGCCAGCATGCAAAACAATTGCTCCAACTGCCCTGCATACAGTCAGAAAAGAAGAAAGAGAGCGCATTCGTGTCTGTGATGCAGTTTTGTGTTCTTTAAGGAGTAATTGCTGGCATTGTGATGTCAGGCAAAGGCACAATATGGTTACTGATTGGAGTACTGCTGTCTTTTCCACTACTTCTTATCTGTACCAATTGACTTTTGTGTGTTCAAAGTCAGCACTGTTGCAGTTAGCAAACATCTTGGGTGTGAATAACAAATATATTATTATTATTTTTTTTAATTAAATTTTATTGAATTTATTGTAATCATTCCATACAAATAGATCAATTTTTACAAAAAATAGGATTGAAAACAAATCAACCCCTACCCCTGAGAAACAGAGCAAGGCCAACGGAGTAAAACTTAAAGCTAGTAGAAATAAATAAATTGACGAGTTTAATAAACGGATAAAGATAACTGGAGAAGAAAAAGAAATAGGAAGAGAATCTGCTTCCTCAGTGCTTTAAGAGCTTATTCTATAATGTTATTGATGAGATCCTGCCAGGTTTTGAAAAAGTTCTGCACAGATCCGCTAAGTGAGAATTTGATTTTTTCCCATTTCAAATAATACATAACATCAGTTACCCACTGACTTAAAAGAGGAGAGTTAGGATTCTTCCACGTTAGCAAAATAAGTCTGTGTGCAAATAGTGTAGTAAAGGCAATCACAGTTTGTTTGTCCTTCTCCACTTTAAGCCCATCCAGGAGTACACCAAACACAGCTGTTAATGGGTTAGGAGAGATTGTGACACCAAGGCTGTCTGAAAGGCACTTTAAAAATTTTGTCCAGGATGATGTTAATTTGACAGGCGCTAAACATGTGACCCAGTGAGGCTGGAGCTTGATTGCAGTGTTCGCAGGTTGGATCTTGCCCTGGAAACATTTTGGATTTTGGAGATCCCATTGTCCTCTTGGATCTCTGAAAGGGAGGGACTGTAAAATAATTTTATATATTGCAGAAATGCTGTTTCAGTCCTCGAAACTGAGCAATATTTTTTCCAGCATGGTGGAAGGTGGGAGATGAGGAAAATCGGGCAGGTTCTTTTTTTAACCAAGTTTCTAATTTGAAGATAGTGAAAGAAATGTGTTGCCGGAAAGTTAAACTTGGAGTGTAATTGTTCATAGGATGCAAAGATGTTGTCTATATAAAGATCTCTAAATAATTTAATCCCAAATGTTTTGAAGATATTTAAAACTGCATATGTTTGCGAGGGTTGAAAAAGGTGGTTCTCATGCAGAGGTGCCACAGATAAGATTCTCCATCTTAAAATGCTTTCTACATTTGTTCCATAATCTGGAGTGAGTGAAGGACAATTGGGTTATTAGTATATTGGCGATAACTTGCATTTATAGGGGCACAGAGCAGGGAATATAAAGAAGTACTGCAGGATTTTATTTCTATTGCGCACCAAACTTGTGTATGTTCACCTATTTGTGTCCAGGTTTTATAGTTTGTATGTTTGCTGCCCAGTAATAAAACTGAAAGATAGGTAGAGCCTTCTGCCTTAGGTCTTTGTAGGGTCGCTCTTTGGATACGTTGATGTTTTGAGTTCCAAATAAATGAGGTTATGGTTGAATCTAATTGCTTAAAAATGATTTATTGATGTATATTGGAATGTCTTGAAATTAAAAGAGGAGCTTAGGAAGGATATTCATCTTAACAACGTTATTTCTTCCAGCTAGAGTGAGATGAAGGGATGACCATCTATGCAAGTCTTGCTTCATTTTTTTCATACAGACGGTGAAACTTTGTTGATGAAGAGCTTTATGTTTACTTGTGATATTTACCCCTAGGTATTTAAACTGATCTGCAATGATGAAAGGGAAGGTGTCCAATCTAATATTGAATGCTTGAGAATTCATTGGAAAGAGCACACTTTTATTCAAATTAAGGCGGAGTGGTGGCTCTGAGGCTAGGGATCTGCACGGCCAATCGGAAGGTTACCGGTTCGAATCCTGTAAATGCCAACAGGGACTCTGCTCTGTTTGGCCCTTGAGCAAGGCCCTTAACCTGCAATTGCTGAGCACTTTGAGAAGTGAGAAAAGTGCTATATAAATGCAAAGAATTATTATTTATTATTAATTCTGAGACCAGAAATCTTTTGAAATTCTGTAAGTGCTGTTAAGACTGCAGGCACAGTATTTTGTGGGTCTGATATATACAGTACCATATCATCTGCATATAGAGAAGTTTTCTGTTCAAGTCCTTCTCTGATAATCCCCTTTATCTGATAGGCATTTCGACAGTGAACTGCCAGTGGTTCAATAGCGATTGCAAAAAGTAGTGGTGACGGGGGCATCCTTGCCTGGTACCACGTTCTAGTTTAAAGTATTCTGAATTAATGTTATTAAAACAAACTGAAGCTTCTGGATTGGTATAGAGTAGTTTGATCGATGCACAAATGTTCGGGCCATACCCAGATTTCTCTAATGTAGTGAAAAGGTAGTTCTATTCAATCATATCAAATGCTTTTTCTGCATCCAACGATAATATCTCTGGGGTGTTTGACTTTACAGGTGAATATATTACATTAAACAGCTGTCTAATGCTGGAAGCTATGTGTCTGCCTTTAATAAATCCAGTCTGATCTTGTGATACTATCGAAGGCAGCACTTTCTCCATTCTCCTAGCTAGGACTTTGGAGAGTATCTTAACATCATTATTCAGAAGTGAGATTGGTCTGTATGATGCACATTGTAATAAGTTCTTATTTTGTTTAGGAAAGACAGTGATTAATGCTTGGCGAAAAGTTTGAGGTAGAATTTTATTGTCTCTAGCTTCTGTAAATGTTGCTAATAAGTGGGGAGCTACCTGAGTGGAGAATTTCTTATAAAATTCGACAGGGTAGCCATCAGAGCCTGCTGCTTTCCCACTCTGAAGTGAGTTTATAGCATTTAGTAATTCTGATAGCACCAGTTCCTCTGCACTAAGAGTATGTCATTGCATCCGGCGCCGCCGTGAGTGGCAGCCTTTTCAGCAGCTCCGTGTATGACTATCTATCTATCTATCTATCTATCTATCTATCTATCTATCTATCTATCTATCTATCTATCTATCTATCTATCTATCTATCTATCTATCTATCTATCTATCTATCTATCTATCTATCTATCTATCTATCTATCTATCTATCTATCTATCTATCTATCTATCTATCTATCTATCTATTTGTGGTATCTGTAATACATCCAGAAATGCATTAGATTGTGTCTTGTCTTCTTTAAACTCAGTAGAATATAAGAATTTATAGCAGTCTCTAAATGTGTGCATTATATTTTTATGGTCAATGATTTTATCTCCGTTCGCGTTGGTGATTGCTGGGATTGCATTACGAACTTCTTGCTTGAGGATTTGTTGAGCTAAGAGCTTATTAGCTTTCTCTCCATGTTCATAGTAATGATGTCTTAATTTAAAAATGAGTTGTTCCGTTTCTTTGGTTGTTAAGAGTTTGAGCTCTGAATGCAGAGCCTGCCTTTTCCTATGAAGAGCCTCACTTGGACACCTGGCATGTTCTTGATCATTGTAGTTATTTCGCTGGTTAGCTCTGATACCTTCTTGGTTTCTAATTTATTTCTGTGGGAAAGATATGAAATAATCTGTCCTCTTAAGAAGGCCTTTAGAGTTTCGCAGAGTATTCCTGCAGAGACCTCTGAGGATGTATTTGTCTCTAGAAAGAAACTGATTTGTTTTGATATAAATTCTGTACAGTTCTCATCTGCTAATAGAAGTGGGTTAAGACGTCATCTGCGAGATGAGTATGTGGGGCCTAATGATTTTAGCTCCAAGATCAGAGGGGCATGGTCGGAAATAACAATAGCATCGTACTTGCAAGATTTTATTGTAGGCAAGAAATTATTATCTATAAAGAAATAATCAATTCTTGAGTAGAAGGAATATGTTCTTGAGTTTGGGTTTAGAAATCTCCAGGGGTCTGATAGCTTTGTGGTCAGTTAAAAACTGTGCAGTTGTCTGTGTTAGGTCTCCTGTCACAGGGGTGATGATATCTATCAAAGAGTGGATTTAAAACACAATTCGAGTCCCCAGCCATTATAATTTTATGAGTGTTCACATTGGGAATGGATGCAAATACATTTTGCATGAATTCCCTATCATCGACATTGGGTGTATAAATATTTATTAAAATCACTTTACAGTTAAATAAATTACTCATGAGAATCACATATCTCCCCTCAGAATCAGATACTACATCTCATACCACAAATGAGACTGTTCTATGTATGAGAATTCCCACACCTCTAGTTTTCTTTGTAAAGCTTGAATGGACCATTTGTCCAGTCCAGTCTTTTTACAGCCGGAACTGATCCTTGCTTAGTAAGTGGGTGCCCTGTAAAAATAATATTTTAGTGTTTAGACCTGTTACAGTAAGTGAGAGAATACTTTCTTTCTCCTTAATTCGTGATTTAGGCCTTTAACATTCCAGCTCACAAAGTTAACTGTCCCATCATGGAGACATTGATTCTGAATTTTTGATGTCATTTTGTAGTCTTAACTGGAAGTGAGACAGCTTTAACCTTAATTTCCAATTTTCCCACGAGTTATTGCCATGCAGCCTATTGATAATTATAATTATAAGGATTAAAAGGGTAGATTAGATATAGCTTGCTCTTTTTCTCTCCTACCCCCTTATCCCCCCCCCCCCATTCAGATCAGATTTAATTAGCTGGTATATATTTTTTTCCTCTTCTCTTATTCTACATTCAGAAAAGCACTGCAACATGATTTTTACATTTTTAAGATATTTAGAAATATTTCTATTTTTGCTACAGATTTAAATGCTTTATTCTCTTTTTGTTGACTTCATTCTCTTTTGCCCTTTCTCTGTGCAGTTTGCTCCCTTCATTGTGCCTTAATAATGACAATTAAAAACGAGCAGAGCAGGTGCCTGGGCAAACAGCACTGAATCATGAAAGGCCTGCAACTACTTTAGTGTCAGCCCCAGTAATTAGTAAATAATGAATTCATTTAACAAGTAGAACACCTGGAAAAATAGAATGAACATCAAGATGAAAATGGTAAGAAGAACGAAAAACACACTTTTCCCATATAACTGCTTAGTACATTTTAATACATTTTTTTTTAAACCAAACTTAGTTTTCTAATTTCTGTGCTGCTCCCAAAACACAGAATCTGGGAAATAACAGTTCACTTAATTAGCCCAGGATTTTACCATCACAGATAGACAGATGAAAAGCACTACATAACAGAGAGATAGATAGCACTTTATTTGTCAGTGTATCATTGATCATGGTATTAAAGTCAGTACTGTTTCCCTGTAGAAGTGCATACAGTCAGAGAAGAAGAAAGAGAGCGCACTCGTGTCTGTGATGCAGTGGTGTGTTCTTTAAGGAGTAATTGCTGACATTGTGATGTCAGGCAAAGGCACAATATGCTTACTAATTGGAGTACTGCTGTCTTTTTCACTACTTCTTATCTGTACCAATTGACTTGTGTGTTCAAAGTCAGCAGTGTTGCAGTTAGCAAACATCTTGGGTGTGAAATAACAAATATTTAAAATGATTGTCTTAAGCCACTGTCATGTTAGATGACCAGCAATTTTCATAACCTTAGCCAGTCAGTCAGGTGGTCGGTGGCGGTGCACTCCTGTAAAGACAGTCGTCTAATGTGATGTATCTGACTACTGAGACCAACTAGTTTGCGACTGGCTACAATAAGACCAAACAGGTTTGATTTTCCCATTGGGGTTGTGTACACAGGAGGGCTGAAAATGCAATGAATGCTCAACCAGAAGGACAATGCATGGAATGAAGCGATGAGGAATAAGGGACACCCTGTGCTCAGGGGCAGGAATGACAGGTCGCCGAAGGATTAAAGTTAAACAGGTCGTCCCATTTAATCAAACCACAGTCCAACCACAGAAATACCTCTTGGCATTGTACTGCCAGTCCTTAGGTGAAATATAAGCAAAAGACATCTGGCTCTTAACTGCAGAAATGAGGGTTGTTTCACAGGAGCTCCCTCAGGCTGGTTGCTCTGATCATAAGACACGATCTTGTCTTTTACAGGGCAGGGTGTCAGAGCTATGAAGAGAATGTTAGCGACAGTGCCCCTCTTGCCTCGGCGGGTCCTCGCATACCTCAGTTGAGCGCGTTAAGGAGATCCTTCCACATAACAGAAGAGAAGCTCGTCTTACTGATGCCTCATATTTTACATGCCATAACAAAATGGACAAAAAGAATGAAAGAGCAGAGATTGTTGCTGTACTCACTGTGGCTTTTAACCTTTTGTGCATCACTGGAGACGGTCAGGCGACACACTATTGGCTGTCAGAAAAAGGAGCAAACGTGACTGCACTGGAAGATTAGTGCTTAGTCACAGAGACAGCTCTCTGTTGGAAACTTTATGAACAGAAATTACAGTTTGTGAAAAAGAACATCAGAGGGCCTGCAGAATTCTGGAAAAAGGTCCTGTGGACAAACGAGACAAAGGTGAACCTGCATCAGAGTGAGGACAAGAGCAAAGTGTGGAAATGAAAAGGAGCTGCCCAAGGTCCAAAGCAGACCACCTCATTTATTCCTTGTGTCTATTGGTCTCTGCATGAAGAAACACTTCCTAATGTTTGTGTTAAATTTACTCCTAACAAGTTGCCAACTGTGTCTCCATGTTCTTCTTGAACTTATTACAGCCTCGACACACTAGACTAATTTCCTCCAGGTATTTTTAAGAGTTTGTTCAATCTGTTTTCATGTCTGGTAATGGATTTCACGTTTGCTTCTCTCTTTGTGCTTCTACTGTGTTTAAAGAAAGTATTTTTTACAAGAAAATAGTCAAACTTTACAGTATTTTCATGTTGCTCCAAGTGACTGATACTAAGGAGTGTGCGATATGTATCATCTACGATAATACGTCAATTGTTGTTTTAATGATGTGCAAGCAGAAATTTATCGAGTATGGCACTCTTTACAAAAAAAAACAAACGAAGCACAGGAAGCTCTGCAGTCTACTTGTGAGTTTACGCTGTAGGAAGATCAGTAAATCGAGGTAAATAACATTCAATCTGGCTTTTATATAAGTAACATCTAAATGTTTCTTATGTAAACAACAACAACATTTATTTGTAGAGCACATTTTCATACAAACAATGTAGCTCAAAGTGCTTTACATGATGAAGAAAGACAAAATAAATAAGAAAATTAGGGAACACTAATTAACATAGAATAAAAGTAAGGATCCGATGGCTAGGGAAGACAGAAAAAACACGAGACCACTCAGCCCCATCTAGGCATTCTACCTAACATACAGTGCATCCGGGAAGTATTCACAGCGCTTCACTGTTTCCACATTTTGTTATGTTACAGCCTTATTCCTTCCATCCATTTTCCAACCCGCTGAATCCGAACACAGGGTCACGGGGGTCTGCTGGAGCCAATCCCAGCCAACACAGGGCACAAGGCAGGAACCAATCCCGGGCAGGGTGCCAACCCACCGCAGGACACACACAAACACACCCACACACCAAGCATACACTAGGGCCAATTTAGAATCGCCAATCCACCTAACCTGCATGTCTTTGGACTGTGGGAGGAAACCGGAACGCCCGGAGGAAACCCACGCAGACACGGGGAGAACATGCAAACTCCACGCAGGGAGGACCGGGAAGCGAACCCAGGTCCCCAGATCTCACAACTGCGAGGCAGCAGCGCTACCCACTGCGCCACCGTGCCGCCCAGCCTTATTCCAAAATGGATTAAATTCATTTTTTTCCTCAGAATTCTACACATAACACCCCATAATGACAACGTGAAAAAAGTTTACTTGAGATTTTTGCAAATTTATTAAAAATAAAAAAATTGAGAAAACACATGTACATAAGTATTCACAACCTTTGCCATGAAGCTCCAAATTGAGCTCAGGTGCCTCCTGTTTCCCCTCATCATCCTTGAGATGTTTCTGCAGCTTCATTGTAGTCCACCTGTGGTAAATTCAGTTGACTGGACATGATTTGGAAAGGCACACACCTGTCTATAGAAGGTCCCACAGTTGACAGTTCATGTCAGAGCACTAACCAAGCATGAAGTCAAAGGAATTGTCTGAAGACCTCCAAAACAGGATTGTCTCGAGGCACAAATCTGGGGAAGGTTACAGAAAAATTTCTGCTGCTGTGAAGATCCCAATGAGCTCAGTGGCCTCCATCATCCATAAGTGGAAGAAGTTCGAAACCACCAGGACTCTTCTTAGAGCTGGCCGGCCATCTAAACTGAGCGATCGGGGGAGAAGGGCCTTAGTCAGGGAGATGACCAAGAACCCGATGGTCACTCTGTCAGAGCTCCAGAGGTCCACTGTGGAGAGAGGAAAACCTTCCAGAAGGACAACCATCACTGCAGCAATCCACCAATCAGACCTGTATGGTAGAGTGGCCAGACGGAAACCACTCCTTAGTAAAAGGCACATGGCAGCCCGCCTGGAGTTTGCCAAAAGGCACCTGAAGGACTCTCAGACCATGGAGGAAACCAGGCACCGCTCATCACCAGGCCAATACCATCCCTTCAGTGAAGCATGGTGGTGGCAGCATCATGCTGTGGGGAACTGGGAGACTAGTCAGGATAAAGGGAAAGATGACTGCAGCAATGTACAGAGACATCCTGGATGAAAACCTGCTCCAGAGCGCTCTTGACCTCAGACTGGGGCGACGGTTCATCTTTCAGCAGGACAACGACCCTAAGCACACAGCCAAGATATCAAAGGAGTGGCTTCAGGACAACTCTGTGAATGTCCTTGAGTGGCCCAGCCAGAGCCCAGACTTGAATCCGATTGAACATCTCTGGAGAGATCTTAAAATGGCTGTGCACCGACGCTTCCCATCCAACCTGATGGAGCTTGAGAGGTGCTGCAAAGAGGAATGGGAGAAACTGGCCAAGGATAGGTGTGCCAAGCTTGTGGCATCATATTCAACAAGACTTGAGGCTGGAATTGCTGCCAAAGGTAAATCGAGAAAGTATTGAGCAAAGGCTGTGAATACTTATGTACACGGGATTTCTGTTTTTTTATTTTTAATAAATTTGCAAAAACCTCAAACTTTTTTCACGTTGTCATTATGGGGTGTTGTGTGTAGAATTCTGAGGAAAAAAAATGAATTGAATCCATTTTGGAATAAGACTGTAACATAACAAAATGTGGAAAAAGTGATGCGCTGTGAATACTTTCCGGATGCACTGTAAATGACCTCAATCAGTCCTCATGGTATTCAGGGTTCTCCTGGAAGAATTTGAAGATGATGGTCATGTGGACTTCTGGCCTTTAATCCATCAATGCAGGAACATCACGGTGCTTTTGATCAGGTGGTAGTGGTACAGATCGCCACTACAGAAAACCGGAAAAAGAACAGAAAGAAAGTAGGGGTTAGTATGGATTGTGGAGCCACCACAAATAATAATGATAATTAATTGAATATCCAGAGCATCAGGATTAAACTAAGATGAAGCTATGAGAAAGCCATGTTAAAGTAATGTGTTTTCAGCAGTTTATTAAAGTGCTCCACTGTGTTAGCCAGGCCAATTCCTACTGGCAAGCTATCCCAGATTTGAGGTGCATAACAGCAGAAGGCCGCCCGCCTCACCACTTCTTTTAAGTTTAGCTCTTGGAGTTCTAAGAAGACACTCATTTGAAGATCTAAGGTTACAATTTGGAGTGTAAGGTGAAAGACCATCTGAAATATAAGATGGAGCAGATCATTTAAGGCATTGTAAACCATAAGCAGTATTTTAAAGTCAATTCTAAATGACACAGGTAACCAGTGTAGTGACATCAAAACTGGAGAGATGTGCTCGATTTTCTTTTCCTAGTTAAGATTCTAGCAGCTCCATTCTGCACTCGTCTTTTTTGGGTGGTCCTGAGAGGAGTACATTACAGTAATCTAGCCGACTGAAAACAAAAGCGTGAACTATTTTCTCAGCATCTTGCAATGTTATAAGATGTCTAACGTTTGCTATATTTCTTAAGTGGAAAAATGCTGCCCTAGTAGTCTGATTAATATGTGATTTAAAATTCAGGTCAGAGTCAATAGTTACCCCTAAATTCTTTACCTCTGTCTTGACTTTTAATCCTAAGGCATCAAGTTTATTTCTAATAACCTCATTATATCCATTTTTCCAATCACTAAAATTTCTGTTTTCTCCTTATTTAGCTAAATGTTTAGATGTTTGCATGATACGTTGGTGAGCTCTGTAAGCCGTGCTGTGTTTTGTTGGAGGACAGGTGTGGGGCAGACTGACTGGCAGGATGACGCCTGACCTCTCACTGCATCCAAATGGTGCCATCTTTCGCTTTTACGCCTGGTGCGTTGTTCTTATATGTGAGTGGACGTTTGTTGTGGGGGACTTCTGTTCTCTTTCTCCAATGTAGAACCCTCGTGCTCATCTGAGTTCACCTCTGTTATAGCATGTTAACGTGACTGATAGAATAAAACTGAATAAATAAATTAAAAAAATGCTAACCTTTACAAGTACCATACATTTACACCGGCTGTTACAGACTCAAATCAGATGTATGTCTTTATTGTATAATAGTAACAATAAGGGAAGCTCACTACTGAAAACGTGTATTTTGGGACATGGGAAGGCTCGAACCGGCAACCTTTTGAATTGGAGTCAGCAGCTCTTACCGCTGTACTGCCAAAGAAGTCACAACAAAAAGCCACACTAACCCGATTTCTTTTTCTTTGGTTATAGTCTTGAATAAAAGCGCTGTTGTTCTGTTAAATTTGTACCTTTTGTGAAAGTGCTTATTTGATACTTGGACTTCACACATTATACACTTCATGTCAAAATTTTGTCGTTAGTACTAAAATATGAAAAAAGTTTGTCTTTTAGGTATGTCTTCAACATTTCCTGTAATGCTACACTTACGGAGATCTTTGTAGACATGGAACACGCAGGAAATGCATGTGTTCTAAATAAGGAGATCTCATTAGCATATACAGCTCTAGGTACTTCACTCCCAGATAAACAAGGGTGGAGCTGGGAAAGGGTTTTGTATTTTCTGCGGCGGTGGGGGGATGGGATGGCAGGCTGCTTGGTTTTTATCGAGACATTTACAAGACAAAAGACGCTGATAGAGAGGTGCGAACGGATTTAAGGTGGGCCAGGTTTACGAGTTTTTTCATAGGCTTTGGTGATTCTAGTGTTAAAATGCTCTCCTTACAATAGTGTGAATTTCCCCTTGTGGATTAATAAAGTATCTGTCTATTTGTCTAGTTATGTCAGTTGTTTGTGTAAATCCTGCAGGCCACTTTGAAATGATTTACTCACACTTGCACGACTTGATCTCAGTAATACTTTGACAGGTGGTTTAAATGTTTTTGTGTTATTTTACTTCAGTTTTACGTAAATAAGTAAGACCTTTTATCTTTAACTGTTGTTTCCATTAATCTCATTAGTAAGCTACACGTAACATACTCTTAACAAGACCAAGCTAGATCAATATGACTTTACCAAACAATGTTTTGGAACTACAGACTGGGATATCCTGCAGGGATCACATAGTGAGAACATTGAGGAGGTTGTTGACTGCACTACTGACTACATCAACTTCTGTATGGACACTTTAGTTCCAGTAAGAACTGTACGCTGCTATGCTAACAACAAGCCATGGATTACAAGTGACATCAAGGGCCTTTTGAACCAGAAGAAAAGGGCCTTTAACGATGGTGATCAGCATGAGCTCAAGCGCGTGCAGAAGGAACTCCAAGTCCAGCTCAGGGCGGCGAAGGAGCAGTACAGGAGAAAGCTGGAGCAGAAGTTGCAGAACAACAGCATGAAGGAAGTGTGGGATGGGATGAAGATCATCACTGGCTGCAGCTCGAAGCGGGGTGCCACCATCGAGAGAGACGTGAAGAGAGCAAACCAAATGAACATCTTCTTTAACAGGTTTGACCACCCTAACCCACTCTCACCTCGGAGTACTGCACTCTCTACACATCCTTCTGCTGATACCAACATAGGAGAGACATCCCCACCCACAATTACAGCAGCGCAAGTGAGCAGAGAGCTGAGGAAACTTCGTGCCAGCAAAGCAGCAGGTCCAGATGGAGTATCGCCACGACTGCTGAAGGTCTGTGCATCAGAGCTGGGGGGTCCTCTACAGCGCATCTTCAACCTGAGCCTGGAACAGGGGAAAGTCCCGAGGCTTTGGAAAACATCTTGCATCACCCCAGTCCCAAAGGTATCACGTCCTGGTGAGCTGAATGACTTCCGGCCTGTCGCTCTAACATCACATGTGATGAAGACCATGGAGCGGCTGCTGCTTCACCACCTGAGGCCACAGGTCCAACACGCCCTCGACCCTCTGCAGTTCGCATACCAGGAGAAGGTGGGAGCAGAAGATGCCATCATCTATATGCTACATCGATCCCTCTCCCACTTGGACAGAGGCAGTGGCGCTGTAAGAATTATGTTTCTAGACTTCTCTAGCGCCTTCAACACCATCCAACCTCTGCTCCTTAGGGACAAGCTGACAGAGATGGGAGTAGATTCATACCTGGTGGCATGGATCGTGGATTATCTTACAAACAGACCTCAGTATGTGCGTCTTGGGAATTGCAGATCTGACATTGTGGTCAGCAACACAGGAGCGCCGCAGGGGACTGTACTTTCTCCGGTCCTATTCAGCCTATATACATCAGACTTCCAATATAACTCGGAGTCGTGCCACGTGCAAAAGTTTGCTGACGACACTGCTATCGTGGGCTGCATCAGGAGTGGGCAGGAGGAGGAGTATAGAAACCTCATCAAGGACTTTGTTAAATGGTGCGACTTAAACCACCTACAACTGAACACCAGCAAAACCAAGGAACTGGTGGTGGATTTTAGGAGACCCAGGCCCCTCATGGACCCCGTGATCATCAGAGGTGACTGTGTGCAGAGGGTGCAAACCTATAAATACCTAGGAGTGCAGCTGGACGATAAATTGGACTGGACTGCCAATACTGATTCTTTGTGCAAGAAAGGACAGAGCCGCCTGTACTTCCTTCGAAGACTGGCATCCTTCAACATCTGCAGTAAGATGCTGCAGATGTTCTATCAGATGGTTGTGGCGAGTGCCCTCTTCTACGCAGTGGTGTGCTGGGGAGGCAGCATTAAGAAGAAGGATGCCTCACGCCTGGACAAACTGGTGAGGAAGGCAGGCTCTATTGTTGGCATAGAGCTGGACGGTTTGACATCTGTGGCAGAGCAACGGGCACTCAGCAGGCTCCTATCAATTATGGAGAATCCACTACATCCATTAAACAGTGTCATCTCCAGACAGAGGAGCAGTTTCAGCGACAGACTGCTGTCACTGTCCTGCTCCACTGACAGACTGAGAAGATCATTCCTCCCCCAAACTATGCGACTCTTCAATTCCAACAGAGGGGGTAAACGTTGAACATTATTCAAGTTATTGTCTGTTTTTTTACCTGCATTTTTTATTACTCTTTAATATTTTTTGCTGCTGGAATATGTGAATTTCCCCCTGGGATTAATAAAGTATCTATCTATCTATCTATCTATCTATCTATCTATCTATCTATCTATCTATCTATCTATCTATCTATCTATCTATCTATCTTTAAAGAATGTAAAATATCAGCTAATTATCGTTATCGTCAAAGACCCAGGAAATATTGAGATATAATTTTTGGCCAGTATCCACACACCTCTGACTGGTAGCTTCTCAAAACAGTTTTGAACTGTAATTTAACATTTCCTTTGTTATTTAACAGGTTTTGTATGTCACCATAAAGTAGTTTGTTTAAAGGAAATCATAACTTTTACATTTTTAAATTTTGTTTTAGTTGGTAGTTCAAGGAGTTTTGCAGAAAAAAAAATATTCAAAAAATAAACACAAAAATTATCACTGTAAAAAAAAAAAAAGTAAAGTGTTGCAGCCATGGGTTTCAACCCAAATCCTTAAAATGACAATCATTTGCTGTATTAAAATAAAAAAAACATAAAATACCCCTGAAATCGCAGTGAATTCTATTATTTAGTTAAGTGGCAAATGACTTTGTATTCCCACAATAAATATCTGTTAAAAATATGTTGTTTCAATATTTAAAGGTTTTAAAAATTTGAGATCAGAACAAAAGAATGCAGATATGTTGTGAATGGCAACGGATGTTATTATAATAAACAAAATGGTTGTGGATATGAAAATCAAATTCAAAAATAGATGCACCAGCAATATAAAACAAATATAAAGTGGCAGTACAATAGCATAATAAGAATGAATAACAACAAAAGCAATATTCATTTTGACTATACAAATAAACACTGAAGTTTCCAGACACGATCCTGACAGCGCTGTTGTTGAGCACTTGATGCGACTCTCCCTCTGCGACTTCATCTTTGCCATTCTAGTAACTGTGTGGTGATGCCAAGCGGGCTTCCTCTTCTTTTTCAGTTTTTCCAGCTGCCCTAAAGGGTGTTACTGCACTTGCTTTGTGCCGTGAGCGCACACATGAAGAATGCAGAGAGTTCTCATCGGCTGTTCTAGCACCTTCCATGTCATTCCGGTCTTTAGGAGTTGTACAGAATTGTGAGCGAGTCAGTCTGCTGCATCATTGTGCTCCAATGCTGTGCTGTGGCTAAGTGTTTCTTTTTACATTTTTACAGATAGTGATGACTGCTTTGGTGACGTTCTTTGCTGCTATATTCATACTTCAGTATGCAGGTGAGCTGCTTTCCTTTTTTCCCACTTCATAATATTGGTTGTTCTTTTATCTAATCATTGTCAGTGCCTGTGGTTTTTGGCTGCCCTGTCCCTTTAGCCCCATTTTCACAATTTAATGTAAGACTTGGTTGCTCTTGCTGCTCAGGCTCACACCAAACATGCTGTGCCTTCTAATGGTGTTGGTGCCAATGGCCTCACCCTGGAGCTCACTCTGCTCTCTGACAGCTTTGATAGCCCATGCCTGTTTGTAATGGCACATCAAGCCTGGCCACTTTTGTATTGATATTTTAGAGCTCTTTTGTTTGGGTCTCACTTGATGTGCCAAGGCTGGCCTGATTTCAGCATCCTCCACCACTGCAATGTTAAATTGCTGCACTAGGGGTTGACAGTTTTGACCATTTTGCTTACCTTATTGCAGAATTGTGCAGAAGGAATGTCTTTTTTTGTTCCAGTATGTGAAGTCACTCGGCCCACTTATTCAAATAACTCTGGTGATTATAACTGACTCCTTTGTCCAAGGTGACTTACAACATTTAATTTAGATTAGCATTGGTTACATTTCTTTTCTCATACCAGTTTGGGCACAGGCAGGTGAAGTCGCACAATGTCAGTAGCAGGATTTGATCCCACGGCCTTGAAGTGCACATCCTTAACCAGTACATCACAATAAAGTCATTCTGAGCATCGTCTGTCCTTCAGGATACAAACCTGATCATTTCAAGAGCGAGGCGGCAGCAGTGCTACCACCGTTCTACTGTAATACCTCGATGCTTAATGTCTCTGAATGTGGACACTAACTCCGTTGTTACCCCCTTCATGTCCATCCCATTTTCCCAGTACACCAACGTACTCTTGACAGTTTATTATAATTCTGGACTCTGTCACCAGTTGCACTTTCAGTCTTATTGCAAAAAAAATGATTCCCCTCTTACACATTATCAAAACTCATGGACGAGAGTTGACTGTTTTTGTTTTTCTGAATTTCTCCTTCCATTATTATGCACCACTGACCTGATTGCAGTGTTCACATTGTGTATTACCATGGAAGTTGCCCTGTTCATTATTTTGGTTTGCCTATACTTCTAACAATTATGTGTGTATGAGTCCTGCTTTATAGTGCCCCACGTGTTCGGTTTTACCTGCCTTAAGTAAAATGAGATCTTTATAGAACCCCATTTGTACAGCTTTATCTGGAGGTGGGCAGCCACCTTAAGCAAAATGAGAACTCTGTGTAAGTGTTTTACATCACTCAACATGTATGGCATACCTGCACATGATGTGCTGCTTCAAGCAAAATGTGACTTCAGTGTAGGTCATTTATTGTGCCCCATGTGTACGGTTTGCCCGCATGTGGACCGCTGTAAGAGACTTGCTAGCTGGGCATGAGCAGCCCAAACGATTGTCTTCAGACCTGAGTGGCACAGGAGTGGAGTGACAATCACCAAAGCAGGTGCTCACTCACCACTCTGCTTCTTTTCAAAGGTGACCACTCTTGGCTGCTATCCATTATAGCAATCTCTAATGGCACTGAACCTTGCCCTAATCAAACAATATAAACTTGTTATTGCAATTAAGCAAAATTAGTAAAACGCGACAGAACCAGCAGTACTGAAATGTAGGAGAAGTGTGTTATTGAAGGATGTGAATGTAAGGATCACAGGTGATGATGGCGAGCACAACAGAGAACTTCAAATGTGAGCTCTTCACAGGCATACAGCCCAGTGCTTGATTAAGCAAACCCACCAAACGGGTGCTGATGATCCGAGTCCCATCAGGCCTGAGTGTGCAGCTGCTTCAAAGATTCTTCAGTCTGCAGAGGCCTTCTACCTGCTGTTTCGGTGGGAATGTCGACATCTTTCTGGGTGGGAGTGCAGATCTTCTCTTCTTCTTCTTGTGAGGTAATATTGGGAGCAGCAAGCATCCTAAAGTTAAAGGCCTCTCTCCACGTGGCGTTAACAAAGATTACATACATTTATACTCTTAAAAGCACTGTCATGTTTGCATGACAACATTGTGGGCTGATGCCTATAATACTTTAAACTGCCTCAGGCTATAACAGGGTTGTACTTTTGGACTTTCCTCTCAGTATTAAGTTCAGGTCAGCACAGAGTTTAAATTTGCTCCTGGTAGTTTGTAGTTGTAGGTGTTTTTACCTGCTCTGGAGTGTTGGCAGATGCTAAGTTTCAACTCCGCTGTTTTCACTACAGCCTCGCGTCTCCTAACCAATAACGGAATAGGACTTGGTGTAATCTAAATACTGAGGACTTGTTAGTTCGCTCTGTGCTT